>NC_090869.1:69270799-69285799 GCF_036669935.1 Montipora foliosa | reverse complement strand
AGCATTTGTTATATAACTGCGGGGACACGTGAAAAAAAAAAAACAATCATCGCCTTTAGCTCCAGATTCCCAGAGTAGAACCAAGTTGAACCATCTGTTGGAATTACCCGTCATTTATTAAAGGTTTCAACTAAAATTGTAATTTAGTGTCGAATTTTCTTTGGTGGTAGCAATATAGACCTTACATTCCAAAGTTACTTGTTTTCTTTCCAGTTCTCTGTCCATTTTGAGTGTAATGGAGAATGAGGAGAGTTAAGGCTCAGAGACACAATTTACATAGATTTTGTACCCAAAAGGTAATGTGAAAACGAGCATATATTTTAAAAGGCAGTCTTTTCACAAGCTGGTTCCCATCTTTCTAGATTTTACCTTCTCATAGTGCAGCTAGTGTAGGGAAGATATCTGCTCACAAACATTGCTTTTGTTTTTCAAATGTGCCAACCACAGAAACAAAAGACCCTTTGTTTTGACAGCCAATGAAGCTCTGGTTGGCACATAAATGACTCTAGGTGACATCAACGATATCTTCCCTATAGTCTGAACTAACACTCATTAGTAGAAATCCACTCATATACTGTCACGATTCCTGTAATCTGATTGGTTTGCTTCTCGCTATCTATCTAGTGAGTAGCAAAAAGAAAACAATGGTGGCTTCTTTAAATCGTTTTCCCAATATTGCTGAAGAAGAGGTTGACACGGTAATTAACGATACTATTCCAGAAAAGACTAAAGCTGGAACAAAATATGGAGTGAGGATTTTTAATGGTATGTGGGAATAATAAGTCAAAAATATAAAATTTTACAATAAGTGACTGATATTTTGGAAATTCAAGTTGTGTAAAGGCTTTTGTTTCCAAGATGAACATTCTCAGAATGGTTTGCTATTCAAGTCAAGTTTTCTCCTCCCATCGAAGAAAATATTGGTCTTTGGTCTCAAGTGTCATGTAAATCATTTCCAGGAAGAATATGTGAGTGGATTTCTACTCAAACAATAATTATTTTTAGACAACTCGTTCTTGTCATTTTATGAGTCAAATAGTCAACTCAGGGCGATTTGCCTCATTGACTATCATCTATTGACTCATAGAAAACTCAAACTCGTAGTCTAATTGTTAAATATCTCCTTTTTTTTCCCTTTGATTTTCATCTGCCTGGGTAGGGAAGTTTTATGCAGAGGACCAAGTAATGTTTTTGTGATTTAATGGTTTGCTATTTCTCATGTTTATAACCAAGCATTGAGGCCTCAGAAAGCTGAGTCATGGACAAAATTACTTCATAATTATTCATGTACATGTACAGTATAGACTTGAGGATTCAAGATACATAGTGGATATTACATGGCTGTTCGGAGAGATACAAAATATTTCACGTGTGAGTGCAGCGATCGACTGAAATATTTTTCAACACTCAAAGAGAAATTTCGTATCTCCAAGCGGAGGTAAATAGCACTGGATATTCGGAGTTTGCCGAGCCAATCAGTGCGCGAGTTCAACGCTATCCACTGTTTTAGTATATGCTAATAAAGCTTATTAACCCTTTGCAGTCCTGAGAGTGAGACTTTTAGATTTTACTCTGTTTGACGCCAGATGATTTTACTCAGGATTGGGGGCTGCTTCAGGGATGAATGGGTTATAATAATGAAAATAATTTTGTATAGAGTTATCCAAGCTTAAAAGCGGAGCTCCTGGGTTATTAAATCTTACAAGACTCTCACAACAGGTTAATCTGGGTTATTAAATCTTACAAGACTCTTACAACAGGTTAATCTGGTTTGAGCCTGAGATCCAATCAAAACCCAGAACCTGGTCAGTACTTAAAAAAAAAACAGCTGACCTTGGTGAGCTCTAAACTTGAGCCCACGATGTGGTCATGTGATATTGGTCATATATACGCCTATAACCCGATGCGAGTAATACACAGAAATTACAGATGAATACAAGATTCTTGTAGTGAAAACAAAGTTCAGTCTCAGGGATGATTCCAGATTACAATCTGCTCCTCTCCCTATCGTGACGTTTGGCCCTCCTCGCTACATCCCTGTTCCGTTACAATCTCTCTCCATGTTCCGAGAGCAGCTCCGTGCCTGAGGATGTCCTTCAGGGTGTCCTTATATCTAAGAAGGGGGTGCCTGACTCTACTTGAACCCTCTTCTAATACTCCATAGAGAAGTGCCTTCAGGGGCCACACATCTGGCATATGTGCAATGTGACCCATCCAACGCAATCTGTTCCTAACGAGAGTAATCTCAATATCCGTAGATTTTGCACAATCCAGTACCTCATCGTTCGTGATAAAGTGATCCCACCTGATCTTAAGAATTGATCTCAGGTGCCACTGCTTGATGGTTCTTAGAAGCTTGATGTGATGACGATACAGGGTCCAGGTTTCAATTCCATACATCACTAGTGGAATGATGCACTGATTGTATACTTTGAGTTTCGTATCTACTGTCAGATCTCTACAGTCAAAAACCCTATCCCTGAGCCTCCCCATCACACATGACGCAGCCTGAATCTGTGCTGTTATCTCTTCATCTAGTTTGCAGTCCTTGGTGTCATAGCTACCAAGATATTTGAAGCAGTCTACTCTCTTCAATTTGTGCCCATCAATGTCTCCATTGTCCATTTAGGAACTCAATAAATGACCTAGCAACCCAGTCTACATGTAGTAGCCCAATAGGTACAGCATCTGATTGGTCATAAACTTAAGGTCTTAATTTTGAATGCTGCCAGGACTCAGATTTCTCCGTTGTCCTTTCTGCCACTGCAATGAAACTAGTTTCCCATTCTTCCCATGAGCACTTTATATCTTAAACATCTATTTAACAAATAGATTCCATTTTGCCGTGCGTCTGTTCAGTAATAGATCACAGGTGACGTCAAAATGTGGTCAGAACAAAAAAGTGGCACACGAGGTGATAGCCGAGTGTGTCACTGATGTTCTTACCACATTTTGACGTCTTCTGTGATCTATTACTGAACAGACCCACAGCAACATGGAATCTATTTGTTTTATATAATAAAGAATTAAACTTTATTCTCATAAAAGCTGATGGTGACATCAATTGTGCGTCTGTCCTCTAATAGATCATAGGCAAGAACCAATCAAAATCCGTGAATAACTTGGGTTATTATATAAGTAATGATGAAATGATATATGCAGCCAATCATGTATTGAACTGCAGATATGAAATCAAGTGAAGCTATGATCCTTGCAGTTATGTCTCTGTTTCGAAGGGAGTCTTGGTGCTCAACTATTGTAAGGGAAGTGAGTTTGATTTGCATAAGAATACGCAACTCATTTACATTTGAATGGTTGTGCACCAGGACTCGTTTTGAAAACAGCAACAGCAGCAACTCGGAAATGGGCTATTTTAGCATTTGTGTGGAGAAGCCTGAGAAATTCAGGACTTAAGGGGTTTGAACCTGTGACCTTGTGATGCGGATGCGATGCTCTAACCAACCGAGCTATGAAGCCACTGATGGGAGCTGGTTATTTGTGGGTTCAAGTGTTTCCTTGATGAATGAAGCAATCGTCGAATGATATGTGAAACTATATGTAATCATAACGGTAAGGATCATGGCCTCACTTGATTTCATATCTGCAATTCATTTTTTGATTTGTCACCCTGGCAAAACAGCTAGTGGCCATTTTGAAAAAAAAAAAAAACGCTTAAGATGATTATCATGTAATAATCACTTAAAGTGCAACCAATCAGCGCAAAGAATTTTCGTTAATCACTACTTTCTGTTTAAACAGTGTACAACTTAAACTGGTGGTTGGAGTTGTCTTTGATCAGGGTAACTAAATCAAAATCCTGAAACACTGAACCACTCCCAATGCTTATACATGCAGACACAAAAATGGTTTGGAACTTATGATCGTGTTACTAAATGACAATTCTCTACTATAATTAGAGAATAAAATTTTGATTATGATGATGATTATTATTATTATGTACCTGCTTCAAAAGTCCTTATAGGTCTGAGGCAGAAATGTCTACAAAGTGAAGTAAATTAATACTTGATACTTGATTTGATTTTTTTTATGGTGGTTGGTTCTCTAATAATATTACATAGATTTAGCCAAGCCTAAAAGTGGAGCTTCCCTTTCTAACCCCAGAAAGAAATACATGGAAATACATATAAATAATTATGCTTCTGCATAAAGTACAAAATTAATCGGCATTAGCATATACTGTTTACAGTTATCAAACACCTCTGAGCTGACAGGAGTAAAGAAACAGGCCTTGCAAACAATTTTAATCAACAACTAAAACTGAAATTACATTCACTGTAATCTCTTTCACAGCATTTTCCGTTTGAGTGGTAATCTTTACACCTGCTCTCTTCAGTTTAGAACAAAAGCAAAAATCTTACCAATTAAAAAGTCAAGCTAAAGAGTACTAAATTCCCAAAAAATCTCACTCATGGTGCTCTGCTGACGCGCTTTGTGCGCCTGAGCCTCCACTATAATTCATTATGCAACAAACAGAAGTTTTTAGTGACTGCAAGACAAGTCAAAAATTGAGTGAGCTTGTTGTATAAATATATAAACAATAGCCTTCATTTGGCGCTAAAATATGCTCCATTTTCATATCACTTTTTTAATGTTAAGTGCATGTAAGATGTTTGCATCCTTGATATGATCAGGTGATATTCTTAATTAGGTACGGTAGTTAGCCCCTCTACTTGTTAGACAGAGTGAAATGTGTCCATAATGTTCGCTCAATAAAATATATTCTATATACAAGGCTAAAAGTTAAAAAATTAAAATATTCAAACCAAACGTTTTTGGCTGTTTGCCATCATCAGGGTTGATATATTCTATATACAAGGCTGAAAGTTAAAAAAAATTAAAATATTCAAACCAAACGTTTTCGGCTGTTTGCCATCATCAGGTTGTTAGGGTTAGGGTTAGGATACCCTGATGATGGCAAACAGCCGAAAACGTTTGGTTTGAATATTTTAATTTTTTAACTTTTAGCCTTGTTTATAGAATATATAGAGTGAAATGTATTAAGTGAATTTAGTCTCACTCCCTGGGGTCAATGTGTTGATATATTTTTTGCAGAACAACTAGGATGTTTCTGTTTAATGCAAATATAAAATTTCAGCCTTTTTGTGTTTATGCAAATCATGTGCTCTGACTTGCTTAATTTGTTTGCAGTCAAGTTGCATGATCAATCAGGTTACGTCCATTGCCACATGGCCCCCTGACAATTTACGGTACACATATTTAATGCAACTAGTTGGGAGTTTTCTGTTGAAGGGAAGACAGATGACTTAAAGTTTTTTTAACTGTGTATTTCAAGAACTCAGCATTGAGTGGGATTTTGATTTGTCTCACCTTGTATTGCTAGTGAATTCCTAATTAGCCACTAGTTACGGGTAAGCTCTACAGCTTAAATTCTAAAAAAGTATTTCGTAGACTGATTTCTTTATACTTTTATGGCAGTGCTACAGTATGCCTGAACTTGGAATATTTTTGGCCTTGATGGAGAACTATCAGTGTCATTATTCTAATTGAATATCTGTGTTTTTATGGAATTTTGTACCATTGTAAATACTGGGAAGAACTTTGATTTAAAGTTAACCAATTTCACCGTTCTGTGGAATAACATGTTTTCCTTATGGGGTCAAGCGAGTGTAATGTTACTTTGTTAGTGATTAAGTTTGACAAGGGTAACTTCATTTTGGCAATTTGATTTTAAACTTAATTAATTAATGTAATGTAATACGTAACTGCTTCACTTTACGGTTTTGCTAATGACATGTTAAAACTTCAGTTACGGTTTTTCTAATGACGTGTTAAAACTTCTACGGAACTACAGTACTTACAAAGGTTTAATAATTTACCTATAAAATTATATTGATAAAATTATTAATAATTGTGAGTCAGGCTGTTCTTGAAGAAAACTTGAAGATTAAGGGCCATCCATGGGAATTTTTCAATTTGTGATAATCAATCTGGCCTTGAAATTTTGTTAAAATATTATGGAATGTGTAATCAGTGCACTACAAAAAAGAGTACCCAGGGCTAAAATTTAAACTTCTCTATCTCACTTTTTTATTTATTCTGTTTTTCCAGATGGTGGATGACCAAGTTGTTCCACACTTCTCCAGATTCCTTCATGATGATCCTTATGTTAAACCTTACCAAACTGAGATTGAGAGAAGGTGAAGTCTATGCTCTCTGTCTGAAAATGTACATGTTATTAAGTTGCTTGATGAGATCTGTAGGGTGTTAATCTCTGGATAAAAATTCTAGCATTGTCAACCAACAGGCATCTTGGAGAGTAGTGGGGGTGGGGGATTTATAGTACATGTATCTGCGATAGCCTCATGACCTCATGGTTAGTGCACTTGACTCCGGATCAAGTGGTCGAGGTTTGGGTCCTGGCCGGAAACATTGTGTTGTGTTCTTGGGCAAGACAGTTTACTCTTACAGTTCCTCTCTCCACTGGCAAATTTAGTGGGACTAGCATCCCATCCAGGGACGAGTAGAAATACTCCTAGTTGCTTCATGCGACAGAAACCAGGGATATTACTGGTACTGTTTTGTGGTTGTCGTTCTCTTTCGCTCTCCTTTCGTTTCTGTTCTAGACATAGGTCCTCCAGGCATCATGTAGCCTTATCAGAGCTTCTAAAGATATGCCAAAAATTGCAATACAGAGAAAAAAGCAGCTCTAAGCACTCAGCTTTAAGTTTACATCCCACCGATGCTTGACTTAAATTACTGCATAGCCACCAGTGTGGACCACAGATATCATGATATGTCAAACTGGATTGAAACCAGCAAAAAATGCAGAAAGAAAACATCTTCCAAACCGTTTTCCACCTGAACACGAAAAACGTTGACTGTGTAAGAACTTTCTTTGATGTAGTATGGCTGTAGCCGCGTTTAGGCATAGAAAGCGCGCAAAAAATGAAGCCTTGCCTATGTTCAGGTGAGTTAACCTGGGTTGAGCCTGCAATCCAATCGAAAACCAGTACCTGGTCAGTAGTCAACTTCAAAAACACAGCTGACCTCGGTGAGCTCTAAGCTTGAGCCCACGATATGGTCACGTGATACTGGTCAGCGGATACCTTGTTTTGACAGGTGTCAATTGATCAAAAGATGGATGCCCAATATCAAAGATGTATGCTGCAAACTAGCATGATACTGGTCACATTGGCATACATGGAGGGGTGGACGTACGTATGTACGGACCGTTGATGATGTCATGGTTATAAACCAAGATTTCTCGCAACGATGGGTTGCCATATTTTCTTAACAAATTATGGTGCTCTGTGCGCGCGTGCCGAGCTCCGCTATGAGATCATATTAAATTGAGATCATATTACACAGCTGTTTATTATACTCACACTCTTTTTGTAACATTCATGTACTTTACTAAAAGAAATAGGAAGAATACATTTAAAATCATAATTTCCTTTGAATAGAAAATTATTGGAGAATGGGCCTGTTGTGTCAAAACAGTTGATGACAACAACTGTAATGAATACTACGAAAATTAATCTGAGGTACTTTTGTTGTACAGATACAAGGAATTTTGTAGTCTCAAGAGACGGATAGAAGAGAGTGAAGGTAGTTTGGAAAAGTTTTCAAGAGGTTATGAGAAATTTGGAATTAACAGAACATATGAGGGTGTGACATACAGAGAGTGGGCGCCTGGAGCCAGAGGCGTGTACCTCATCGGAGATTTCAGTAAGTATGGGATGTTCATGGGTTAATGACTCAAGGTGCATGTGAAAGTCACATGTCATTTACGGCAGCTTGGGAAAGCAGAATTTCTACCCTCATCTTGTGAGAAACAAGAGAGACTGGGAACTTGCATACTTTTGAGCGGTACTGTAATTGTACCCTTTATCATTATCAGTTGACTTGAATTTTGAGTTGTCTGTACTAGCAGAAGAGCTGTGTGGGTAGATTCCATAAAGACTGAATCATCCTTCTGGAAACTGGAACAGAATATTGTCCCAGAGATTTTTCTTGAGCTGCGAGAGAGTCGCAAAGCGGTGAAGACGAGTCATGAAGCAGCGAGAAGAGAAAAACCTCTGGTTACCTTGGACTTGAATCTCACTTTCATGCACATGCCAGCTGTCAAACTTGTCAATTGATAATTACAAAAGGGACCAATGGCAGCTTAGCAATCACATGCCCCCTAGGTATTGCCAATCAAACGAACTGGTCATACTGATTTGCATGTTTGTAAAAATATCAGCCAATCCGAGCCTGAGGGTCAGATCCTGACCCTGGCATGTGCATGAAAGTCCATTAATTTTCTGTTCTCATGGTTTCGCGACTCATCTTTGCTGCTTTGCGGCTCTCTCGCGGCTCAAGAAAAACCTCTGAGTCCAGGGTAAGTAATGGAGAGAATTAACTTTTAGTTGCTCTCAACAGCAAAATTAGGTGAAAACAAGGCAGTTGCTTGTCTTATGTCCATGACAATATCCTCCTACTCTAGCTTATTTATTACTTTTAGCACGTTCAATGGACTATAAAAAAACTGAAATCCAACAGGCTTCATTTGGTAAGATCAAACTGCAAATTTCTGCTCAACATTTCCTGTTTGCTGCAGAAATTTGAAGCTTATTACTCTCTCTAATACATGTATAACTGCAGCAATAATTGAACTTTGTGGGAGAAGTTCAAATGTATGTCTAAATACTGGTGCTAATAATGGTTATGTTACAGTACCATAAATCTGCCAAGCAACACAAAATACAATTATTTTATATTACAGTACATTTCACAAAACTTTTGACAGGTGATTTGCAAAGTTCGTTGTAAATTTCATAAGTTCACTTCAAGCTTGGTAATTTCAATACGTAAGTGTCAATCAAATGGCAAACTTTAAAACGAACTTGGGAATTCGCGCCGAACTTCGTGGGAATGTGGCGAAGTAATTTCACCATTGCTCTCGGTTGTTCTTTTGAAATGGGTGCCTTCACCGTACAAGGAAAGGCAATTCCAAGTTTTGTTCAGCAGAAAATTATTGAAAGCTGGTTAGAATGGAAAGGACCATCTCAAATAGGACATGAACTGAGACTTCCCAAACAAACTATTGCAAAAATTGTTGATATTTTGTTCCAAGAGGGAATATCGAAGACAACAAATGAAGAAATATCACTGTGTCAGACTCAGCGCGTACTGCATGATGTGAATAATTATATGGAGTGTTGTAAAACTATCAACCCAGCATTTACAGCAGTGAAATCCAAAACAAACTGGTAAAGAATAATATTCCAATGTTTGCCTGAAAATGTCCCGTCGCGTGCATCACTCACTTTCGCAGCAGCCGCAGCGTGACGCAGATCTTGGTCTATATTCTTTCAAGAAATTCAGCATTATTCCACAGGAATCACTGACTCTTGAAAATGAAAATATACTTTTCCAGTATTTAACAGCTTGCGTGGACAATGCATTTTTTGTGATGAGTGTGCAGTGTTCATTCCCACGAAGTCCAGAGTGAAGTTCCCATGATTGTTTCAAAGTTCGCCGTTTGATTGAGAGTTACGTAATGAAATTCCCAAGTTCGAAGTAAATTTATGAAATTCACAATGAACTTCGCAAATCGCCTGTCAAAAGTTCTGTGAAATGCAATGTAATACTCTCACAAAAGATTAATAAGCTTCTCATTTCTTCAGCAATGTTGAGCAGATCTTACCAAATGAAATTTGTTAATTAATTTTTATAACTCCTTATAAATCTATTATCTTATACTTGACTTCACTGAAAATTATTTTGTTAGTCAGAAACGCAGAACTACTGTGATAACCTAAAGTTGCATGATCTTAAATTGTATTTGTATTTTGGTGTCCTTAACTGAGTTAGGTGGTCTGCATCACACAGGGTAAAAGCTGGTGAAAGCAAGAAGTTTTGTTTTTTAGATGGTTGGTCGAGGACTTCACATCCTTGTACAAAGAACGAATTTGGTGTGTGGGAGCTTACAATACCATATAAGGAGGATGGTTCTTCCCCAATCCCCCATGGATCTAAAGTAAAGGTGAGAGCGATCATTAAAACTGCATTGCTTACATGCACATCAGATAACATTGATGAAAAAAGAAGCAATGATAATGTTTAGGAACTGAACTTGTCGTTGTGTAATGTATGGAATTTAAATACATTTAGAGGAGCAGGGCTTGTACAGTGGTGAGAGCATCAGTCTTCCACCAATGTGGCCCGAGATAGATTCCCGGATTTGACGCGATATATGGGTTGAGTTTGTTGGTTCTCTACTCTGCTTCTTGAAGTTTTTACCTGGGTACTCCGGTTATCCTCTCTCCTCAAAAACCAACATTTGATTTGATTTGTTCTGATTTTAATAGATTTGTAGTTTCTCCCATTAGTAGAGCACTGGTGATTGGCTAAATAACCTTGAGACCTAAAGTGATTATTAATTTATTATAATTATTATTATCTATATATGTCTTCTTAAAAACTATGTGAGCATCCTCTTTAACCTCTTGCCTTCCAAGAAGATCATTACAGAGTTAATACCAGGTGATTAACTAGGAACTTTGAAATCTGAGAGGCAAAAGGGATTAATTTCAGTTTATCTAATTAAGGGAGAGTTTTCAACTGGAGTTTTGCAGAAATGGTTAGTTACGACATAAACAATCAAAGTCATGTAAAAATAAACTATATAATCCAGTATTTCATCACAATTATGGTGCCATTGTCAGGGTACAGTGTTCAACTTGTGGCTGGAAATGTTAAGTGTTCATTGCGGCGAAGTACATGTATGCTAGCTTCAGTGAAATCAAGATAAAGTTTGATTGGCAAGTCACAAGTGATGGTCGATTGGCAATTTCATAGAATTGTACTCTGGGTTTCAGTTAGAAGTTTGTTTACATTTGAAACGTTTCAAAGATAAAATTAATTATGATAGATGTTGCCACAGTTATTTTTGTGTGTTGCTGATCCTATAACACTCACTAATATAGTTATGTAGTATACGTTTGGAGATCGTGGGAAAAGCAGCTGACTTGCAAAAGAATTACCGTTGTAGTAACTCGAGTTTTTTTTGCAGGTTGCAATTCAGCTCGAGAATGGAGACTTAGCTGATCGTATATCACCATGGATTCGTTATGCTGTTTGCCCTGAAAATGATATCCTTTATGAGGGTGTGCATTGGGATCCACCACAGCCCTACCAATGGCAACACAGCAGACCCAGGAAAACTTCGGGCTTGAGAATTTATGAATGTCATGTTGGCATAGCCTCTTCAGAAGCTAAAGTTGCTAGTTACAAAGATTTTACATATAATGTTATTCCAAGAATAAAGAAGCTAGGATATAACTGCATACAGCTTATGGCTGTTATGGAACATGCTTACTATGCCTGTTTTGGTTATCAAGTCACAAATTTCTTTGCAGCTTCAAGGTACGTGACATATGAAAATGCCAGTGAGATGGAGGGATTTAATTGTCATTTGTGTAGTGCTACTTAGTAATAATAAGTGTCAACTGCATCTGGTCGTGGGGCGCTATTGCAGGGGACATTGTAACGGAAATCAAATCAACTCATGTCAGATTGTAGGCTTTTTTTTAGGAGGGAGGAAAATTGAAGTACATGTACCTGGAAGAAAACCTCTCAGATACGGAGAACCAACAAGTTCAACCCACATCTGACACCCGGGAATCAAACCTTGGCCACATTGGTGGGAGATGAGTGACCCTCTCACCAATGCTCCATCCCTGCTACGTAACTGTTTCTTTGTGAATAAATTATACTCAAATGTGCTTTACAAACAATGGACGGGAAAAAACTTTACGGAATTGGTAATACACAACATGCTAAGAAAACCCAACTGGAGGGGGGAAATCTGTTTGGCGTTTCGATTAAAGTGTGGCAGAGTTAAATCCAGCAACTTGGACAACGTATCCTGTTGATAGTCACACTGAGATTTGAACACTGGTCATGCACCAGTTTTTGAAAGGTCACATAAATTTATCCAAGTTACCATCTGACAATAATTTCAGTCTGTGCAAAGATTGTATTTGCTTGTGTGGTATAGCAAACTCTACTTAGTGTATCTCATTATGGCCTGTTTGAAAACCTTGGTCAACCTGTTAAGGATGGTGCCTACCAATTCAAAGGTATTTTTGCCCCAGTTTGTGATTATACATGAAATGTACAATCATGTAGATCTTGACAAGTGTTATTGAAATCCAAAAACAAAATAGGGGGTAACCATGCATTTTTCATAGATAATTCGTGAATAATATTTGTAAAAAGCTATAAAAAACAAAGTAATTTATGGCATTCCTTCTGAAATTCAAGATCAATTATCTCTCACAAATTCATAGTTACCCCCATTTTTCTTTTTGGATACCAAGAGTACCGTACTTGCTATGATCTTCTTTGTCGGAATAGTTTTAAATCGCTCAAAAATAACCCTGTATTAGTAAGCATCAACCCGAGTTCATGTATCTCGAGATGCGCAGTACACATGCTCAATAACAATAACTTAGGCACCGTCCTCAAGTGTATTTATACTCTGTATGGTGGTTTATCCACTGGACATAGTTACATGTATCCAGCATTAAAGCGATTTAGGCCATAGCATCAAGAAAATCATGTGCATGATGATGCCGAGATCTGAGTATAAAGGCAAGATGTTCATGAAATTCCATCACCAAAACAGTATTGTTTATATTTTCAAGTCAATTCCTTACAATGGATACATGTGATCATGCCTTGCTGAATAGTGATTATAGTTTTGGTATGGAAAAGAGTAAGATGGAGTTAACAGCAGTGATTGTCATGAGTAGGATCAGATTCTAGAAGCCACATCACCAGGCAATTCCTATGCAATTACATTATTGATTTCCTCTGTTGTATCTCAGTCGTTATGGAACACCAGATGAATTAAAAGAACTTATTGACGTTGCTCATGGCAATGGAATTTTAGTTCTCTTGGATGTGGTACACAGTCATGCAGCTAAGAATGTAATGGATGGTTTAAATGAATTTGATGGCACACAAACATGCTATTTTCATGGTAATGGACGTGGATTCCACACTCTCTGGGACAGCAGATTGTTTGACTACACAAAGTAAGTTTGAATTTGCAGATGTCGAGATTAAAGTTGTTTTACTAGTACATGTAACAGAAATTATTCCACTTTACGTTTGACACTATTTTTGTCTGTTTACGGCTCAGGTGGGAAGTGTTGAGATTCCTTCTATCCAATCTTCGATGGTACATGGAATATTATCAGTTTGATGGTTTCCGATTTGATGGTGTAACATCCATGATATACCATGACCATGGCCTTGGACATGGCTTTGGTGGTGACTATCCTGATTATTTTGGACTTGGGGTGGATACTGAGTCACTTATTTATCTCATGTTAGCCAATGACATGTTGCATTCTCTTTATCCTGGTGTCATCACAATTGCAGAGGTAATTGTTGATTTTTTCTTGAGAATGCAGTGATCAATAATCTGCTGTCCGACACAGAAATACAGCAACAGTAACAACTTTTTTCTTATATTTTTCCCCTTATTTAGAATTGAATTTTACTTAATTGGAAAAAGGGGTACTGGTTTTATTCTGGAATAACCACTAGGTCTGCAAGTCTTTCAGGCTAAAAATTAGTATTTTCTGCAACTTTTACCAAACTGATAGATGGTCAATTTCTTTTTCCCAGATATTTGTATAGGTACATATATATCCAGTACTTAAAAATAAAACCTCAGTCAGAATGACTTGAACCTTTAACAGAATGATAATTATTACTTACATTGACGAAGCCAAAGGTTGACATCTTTTTACCTGAGTTTCATTCTAATCTACAGATATCAACATGAATGATAGTTTTGTTGAGTTAGAGTAGGTTGATTTTGAAAGCACATATCCCTGGTAACACTGCCGACTTTTATCAAGGTAAAACCAAATTTACTGAGGGCAAAATTGCCAAAGGTAAATTCATTTTACCTAGGTGAAAAAATCTTGAAAGGTCACACTACCCTTGGTTTGCCAGAGTGGGAAAAGAGAGATCTGGTTCTGGATGGCTTTCCTTGCGTGGATAGTTGAACAGTAAGCCGTTGTAATAACCTTGTTGTGGCTCGTCTTGAGAAAACAAACTGTTTCTGCAACGAAAAAAACAGTTCCTTGGTGAAAAATAAAATGACAAATCCACCTAAGACTGGAGTGAAATTTCAAATTCTAAACAAAAACACTTGCTCTCAATTGTGCCATCGTCTTTGCACTTTGCAGTAATAAAAGAAATTTAACTGATGGCAAAAAGGTTTACTAGATGACCTCATAGAGTGTTGTATGTCCGGATCTGTCATTAAGACATTCATGGACGAGCTTTTATTGGTTAAGTACCTGGGGAAATGAATTTTCCCTAGGTAATGCTTTGGAGTAGCTGTCAAGGGAAACATACATACATACATTGTATCCAAGCTCCGGACGATAAAATTTCTCCAAGGTAAATTACTTGGGGAAAAGTTGGGCACACTGAAAAAAATCAGTTTCCCAAGGTACATGTAAACTGTCAGTAAGTCTAGTTTACCTAGGTAAAAAGTCTGCAGTGTGACCATGGCTATTAACTAGAAATGACTTATGTGTATCATTCTCCTTTTGTCATAAAAACTTAGGAAGTATCTGGAATGCCAGGATTGTGCCGTCCAATCACAGAGGGAGGCACGGGATTTGATTATCGCCTCGGCATGGCTACACCTGACTTGTGGATCAAGGTGATGATTTTTTATCAGGAAGCCCCTCCTCATATTTAATTTGATATTCTGTTGGGAAGAGGAGCTTAGACTATACTACAGGAGCGACTGTGCTTGCCATATTTTACGGGCAGGTTTGGGCATTTTCGGAGAGATAACTTATTTGGGCATGTCACATGTGGGTGGTTGGTGACGTCAGAGGTGTCAATTTCATTAACTTGGCAATATGAACTTCAACTCATTATTATTATTATTTTTTTAAGCTTATTTATTACAAGTTTATTTCAAAGTTTGCAACA
>NC_090869.1:69253299-69268299 GCF_036669935.1 Montipora foliosa | reverse complement strand
TTTGTCTCTTTTGCTACCCAAAAATGGGACTACTCTTCAAGCAATTAAGTGGTTGTTTTTTTACTGCTTGCAAGTATCAAAGAATATGAAAAGCAATTTAGAGAGTATTGGGACCCTGCCATGGCCGGTTGGTATATACATGTAACATCTCTAGACTGTTAAGACTAACTCATTGTTGTACCCAATTCAAATCTCTTGGGGTTAAGGTTCTTTGTGTGTTTCATTTGCATGATAATGTAGCATTCACATTTAAATGATATGGAAATACTTGGAACAAAACGTTTTACTCTCAAAGGATTTGAATTGGGTATAACATTGAGTTAGCGGAATCGGTCTAGTGGTGTCCATCTGGATGGAAAGAGCTCATGGTCAAAGGAAGTCCATGCGTCAAACCATTAAATTTTAAACAATCTGGAGTCTTAAACATGATGACTGTGAGGCCCTGTGGGTTCCCTTTGTGGGCTTCCTGCAAGCATCTGTATTCCTGAAGGGTCTCGCATTCGCTCCCAAGGGAAAGATTTTCCAGCCAGCTGTTGCAAAATAGGGATCTTTGAGTTGAGCTGTTCAGCTGTAATCATCGTAGAGTGCTTTTCCCATTTGATGGTCAAATTTGTTTTGCTCACAAATCTTACATTACTCACACTCTCTTTACAGGTGTTTGGCTGTGATATAAGTGTCAATTTTATTTATTTTGTAGGCCTATGTTAGCTTACATCACGAAGATGATAAATTGATTGTATTTGAAAGAGGACCCCTCTTGTGGGTGTTCAACTTTCACACAAGCAAGAGCTTCGCAGATTACAGAATTGGTGCCAGTGTTGCTGGAAAGTATCCTTTCTTATGAATGTTTACAGTGTTCAAATTGTGCACGCGTATTTCCTATGAGACTTGATCAACAGGGCTACAGTTATTGGTAGCATCTGTTGCGGTAAAGCCATGCAGGAGGCTAAAGTTGCAAACACCCTTGTCGCGTAATCACCGCCACAAGGTAGTGAAACAACAGGAAGTGATGAAAATTCTGTTGAAGAGATTCATTTCTAGGTAATTCGGGTATATGTACTCTGAAAAAATATTTAACCCCTTAACGGGAATCTCTGATATCCCCAACACTAAGCTGTAGGAGACTTGTGCCACCTTGACTATTTAATTAATTAATTAATTAACTCTTTGGCTCCCAACTGTGTGGCTTCATAGCTCGGTTGATAAAGCACAAGGGCACCCAAGGAGCAATTATGCGAAAAGCCTTTGAGACACATTTCTAGTATATAAAGACTGTCTAAAGAGATATTTTTATCACCTACAAGACTTAGCTGAAAATTAATACCACAGTGACACCTAACGCAGATAACAATTCGTGCCCTTTACCTGGACAATACAACATTCTTTTTAACAAATATTCATAATTTTCTACATTCTCATCATTTTGCAATGTACGTTTTTATTTAAATTTTCTCATCGATTTCTTATCATTCATTTTACCCGTCGAAGACTGCAGTTCGGGCAGTCGAAAGCTCGTAGTTTTTATCATTTTAGCCAGAGATCGTTTTTTAAATTTTAACTATGAAAATTAAAGTGTCCCAAAATATTAGGGAATGAAATATTTGTTTCATTTCAGAAATTGCAAGCCGAACTTTACCTCCAAGAACTTCCCAGCGAACCGTTTACTCATCCGAAACTGCTAGGTGACCTTCTTAAGTGCCAAAAATTACAAAAATATCCCTTCCGAAAACGTAAGGGACTACTTTTTTCTGGTTGTGAATCTTTTAGGTAATGTTTTAGTATAGAAACCTGTAGCAGCTATTTGGCAATGTAGTACCGAGATTCTTAGGACAGTTTGACTCTCCCGAACACATATTTCACCGAAGATTATTGTTGGGTGCCCCCTGAGAGCATTGTGTCGCATCTCAGAGGTCGTGGGTTCAAATCCCGTGGAAGCCACCTGAAGTTTTTTTGGTCAAATTGTCCGGTTGAGTTCGAGGATCCCTTCGCTGATCACTTCTACCTTTCGTTCAGTTGACTTATGTGCTGTATACTGCTTGGACCAAGATGTCAATTTTAATTGTTATACTGTAATGGTAAATTTTTCATCTGTCATATCAGTAATGACAGTGATGGCGTAACCAGAAATTGGAATGTTATCTCACCATGTAATGAGTCAAGTACATGCATAAGTGTAGATTGTTGCGACTTAACACGGTTTTCTAGATACAGAATAGCTTTGGATTCGGACGCTGCTGAATTTGGCGGACACGGACGGCTGGATGCGAACTGTGAATACTTAGTAGACAGTCAGCCATGGCACGACAGAGCATTCTCATTGTTGGTCAGTATGAAAATGGTGCAAGAGTAAAGCAGAAATCAGAATAATAATGCCAAATTATTATAATTCGTGAAAACCACATCGCAAAAAATAGAAACAGTGAACAACTGAGCCAAATTCAGCCAGTGCCTTCTTTTAGAGTGATTTCTATGGTTACAGTTCAATAGCTCTTAGGTGAACTGAATCGTTAATAGTTGTGTGTGAACTGCTGTTTTGTGAAGTAATAAGCCACCGTTTTGATTTTATTCCTAGCCTTGGACCATTACGATCATCCCATTACTATTGGCTTTCCCAGAAAAATGGTAAACGTTCCTGAATAATGTGCGTTTTTCGGGTGTATTTTATTTTAAAGGTACAACTACTCGGATTCCAAACGGTAAAAGTGACTAGTGAGACGATGTCAATGGAAAGTGTGAAAATCTGAGCGCAAAATCAGATAATAGAGTTTATATGGTAACATAATTTATTATATGACTAGCTCCGTGAGCGGGCAAGATGAACCAAATCGCGCGCTCTGATTGGCTACCCGAGCGGGCAAGATGGAGCGATACTGCCCGCTCGGGATTTCTCGCTTGGTCCCGCAAGATCAAAGATCATTTTTTGGTGTTTTAAGTCATATAATAAATCCTTTATTGACCAAGATTGTTCGGTCAAGATGACTGGATATTGGCCTCGTTCTTTTTTTGCGTGTTTATGGACCTCGACTTCGTCTCGGTCCATAAACACGCAAAAAAGAACTTGGCCAATATCCAGTCATCTTGACCTCACGCTTGGTCAATAACCCATACATATTTACCAGTATTTCCATCTGTTTTTCAGGTATATGTTCCCTGCCGCACCGCCTTGATTCTGGCACCTGCTTAGTTAAAATCCGTATCTTGTAGTCAATTTAAAACTTGTGTAGTCAACGAATTCCTGCTGCATCGACAGATGATAATGTTATTTTTTTATCATAACTGTGGTTTTTCTATATTTTGATGGGCTTATGCGAGTAGATTTTAAAGCAGAATACAAGATTGGAGAATTTAAAGTACTAGTTGTGATCTAGTGTTGAACGTACAAACAAAATTTAGTTTTTTCATTATTTAGCTAGTATTTGAAGAGGAAATGATTGTCCGTCTGTCTCTGTAAGGTCATTAACATACAGATACTTGAAAGTTCATTCATATCCTGTAAATCAACATTATTTCAGATGAAATTCACGTTCTTAAAAATGAGATCTCTTTAGCTGTTTAGTTTCCAACGAAACTTTGCACTGTAAAAGATCACACATAGGTGTCCAAAATTGTTTCCTTTTTCACTCTGCGTTATTTTATGGAGTGTTACTATGTTATGAAAGGGGTTGTTTTCCATTTTCAAAATGTTCAAGATGGCTTTATGTTTCTCTATACACTGGGTGGTTATTTTTAGGTGAAATATTTAAATTAGAATGGGTTTAACTTACCAAAAATTGTATTTACAAGTACGACGTAGGAGTAATAAAGTTATTCTTTTCTAAAATGCCCATCTCTTGTAAAAAGTTGATCTGACTTCAGCGCGAGATCTCTGTTCATAGCTCGGATAAAATTTAAACTGTTGGACAAGAAATATATTTCGTAACACACTTCCTAACAATACACATGATTGCGCGGACATGGGACCCTGTGGATCTCAAAGGAATCATTTATAACCACTTTATTGCATGAATATTTAAACTACGGTAATCAGAAAACAGTAGTTCCCCAACAAATGTGAGGTATAGTTGAAGAAACCCAAACCCATTTGGAAAAAAAAAAAGAGGAACAGCCACCCTGTTGTTAGCAACCTCGTTCCTAGGGTGTCCATTGTCGTTGAGATGAGACCAAAGAGACCCTGGGAACGAGGTTGTGAAGTTACCTGCGGTAACCACCAACTCTGTGGGTGGAATTTCACAGGAAACTCATGTTTACGAGAAATTACGTATGCCAAAGTAAAGCTTGACTGCTGATCAAGCGCTGACCAAGGCCGAGTCAAAGTTTGTTAGGATCTGGGAAGCATACCCTTAGACAGCCCCAGGTGTGGTCAAATTCAGAGCAACTTCTTTTATTGTAGATTGCCCGAAGCAACGAATTTCTCCTCCTTACCCTCACCCCTCTTACCCCTCTGAAGAAATATTTTATTGTTTTTGATGAAATGTCTGAGGACGAAGTACTGCCTTTGCAATTCATCAGCGAATGGTTAGACTTTCAAAAGACAATTAGCTCCAGTGGTGTCCCGCCCTCTGTCTCAACCAATCAGTGTTTGTACACTCCATGGGACGTTAGTAAAAATTAGGAAGGCCATTAGTGTTTCGGCCAGATTAGGAAAAACAGCTTAAATTACCTTGAGTAATAACTTGGCTCAGTTTTGCTTCTCAGCCAGAAATTTAACCACACCTTAAACGCCCTCCTTTCTTTGGCAATAGGATATTAGGGAGCTTACTACGGCGACGGCAACGAAAAGGCCCCAAATCTACGAATTTAATGCAAAACCCTCTGTGCGTTGTGTGCGTGATTTGCTAATTTTATTTTGGTTCATTTCTACGTTGTAGAGGCAGTGAGTTCATGATGGTGGATTTACAAGTCTCTTGTTGTATTTCTATTTCAGTTCATGCCAAGTTAGATTCCGAACGACTTGCAGATACCAAAAATGCAAACTTGTATGTTGTCGTATACGTGTCAGCATGGCAGCTCCTTTATGCGCTCCGACCGTATTCCGATTACGTTTGGTCGCAGCGATCACCTCCTATTCAACCAGAGAAAAGCATTGCAACTGAAAAATATCGACAATATCACATTTTGATTACAAATACAAAAAATGGGGTGCAAAGGGGGAAATGGTAACCATTTTTGAATGTCACGTGCTTGACATGTGCTAATTTTATCCATGATATCATTTTTTGGCGCCAAATTTTGTACTTCGTCATTTTGCAAGAGCGGCCATTTTGCCGAGTGCAGGGAATTTTATCTTTGGGTGCATGCAATGGCATTACAGAAGCATATTTTCGCTGTTTTAGCTGAACCGTGTCAGTGATAATGGAGGGAACTTTCAAGAGTCCTCGTCCCATACCTAATATCGTCTACGAAGCGACATTTAGCCACAGAAAACCGAAGAAAAATAATCAGCAGAGGAAGGTGCTAGAGGAAGATTGTTTACCTCCGCGAGCTCCGGTGAAGTCTGCACCGCCGATAAGTAGGGTATTTAAACATACAAGAACAAATTCCGTTGGAGCTTTGCAAGTCAGTTTTCGAGATAATGGGAACAGTATCCTTTAAAATTTCGAAAAAATAATTCAAACTCGACGCATTTGCTTAATTACGTTCAATGTTTTGAGGGGAAACTGTCTTAATCGGAAGTGGACTGGAGGTGTTCGTCAAAGGTATTCTCAATAAATAATTTTAATTTCTTTAACAATCTCAAATTCCTTACTTTTGTCATATGGATTTTGATATTATATCGGCCTACCTTCTTGTTACTGAAAGATCAGTTGTCTGTTAAACTAACGAAAACACTGCACAAATGTAATAAAGACTAATGGTAAAGAAGTAGATAACAGATCTAGTTCTAGTGTGATCGAGATATAAAGACACCAACACTTGGGAAGGTCTTCATTGTTACTTTATACAGCCTCATTTTGTTGTTTATGTTATAAGTTTACTATTATATTTTAAACCTCGAAATTTAATATGTTGCGTTTGTAGTGTTTTTTGTTGATGTGAATAATATTTAAGTATAAGGAGAAAAGGGGAAAAATAGTAAACTAATACTTTGCCCTTATGGTTGGAAAAATATGAAGAATTCTTAATAAAGTGGTTCCAGAGACGAAATGCTAATGCAAATTGACATACGGTACAATTAGCAAATAAAATACAGCTTAGTCAAAACGTATAGTTGTTGTAGTGTTTATTAGCTTGAAGATTGGTTTGTGCCCAATTTTGGTTAAGGCCATCCCCTTTTTTTCTCCCTTTCGCGTCGTCTGACCGACCCAAATTTTGGGCATTTTCCAAAAATAAAAAAAAGTTAACGACGTTTTTAAGCCATTTTTATGTCGCACAGGAGTTTTGGTGGTTGATCCTTTTTCCCACGCTGTCTTAATTTTGCCACAACATCCGCCAACTTTTCTGCCATATTGATTTTGGGTTCACGTCTTGTTGTTTTCCTGGCTCCACAGCTATGATGCCGGGGTACCAGGCCTCCGATTCCGAGAATGCGTATGATTTTTTTTTTTTGAGTTTATTTTTTTTTTCAGTCTGATCGACCGACCCAATATCAGGAAACGCATTCGACGGTCAACCAAAAAAAAAGGGGATGTAACGTAACATGATCATGCGAAGTGTTGCTAGGCTAAAAAGACTTTTTGTGCCTTCTTTGCTCCCCTCCTGTATTTCCTCTCAAAACGAATTGAAATACCTTTGATGGCTCAAAGATGTAAAAGAAAAAAAAAAAATGTCTGAAAATGTTTGACCTCTTTTTACATGTTCTTTAAGGCATAACAGCTTCTTGGGAAGGCATGATTTGGTTCTTTGACATGTCAATGCATTAAATGGATCCTTAACTCTTTTTACTTAGAAATAAAAAGCCCACATTATAACGAGAAGTCGAAGGACCTTTATTTCGAACAGGTTTGGAAATACTAAACCATTAAAATCACAATAGTGTTCAGTGAAACATTGTTCTTTATCTTAATTTTAAGGCACTTGTTAAACATTAAAGGATTATAATGATAATAATTATTGTTCTTTTGTAGTGTTTTGAAGTTATCAGTAGACTTGGAGCAGGTTCATTTGGAGAGGTATTTATACATTCAATCAAATTATGATGCTGAAGAAGCACTGTTAATGGTTAGCCAAAAATGAGTAATTCTCTTTTAATTATTGGCAACTCAATAAAAACCTGTTATTTTTTTGTAAGGTGTTTAAAGTAAGGAGCAAAGAAGATGGCTGTCTATATGCAGTAAAAAAGTCTAGGGATAAATTTCGCGGTGATGCTGACAGGTAAACAAACTGAAGGGCTGTATACATATGTAATCATAGTAAAATAGTCATAAATTATTTAATCCGTTTTTGTTGCTGACTTTTTGTTCTTTCAGGAAGTATAAACTTGAAGAGGTCAACAAACATGAGAGTCTCAAATGTCATCGTAACTGTGTTAGATTTTTCAAGGCTTGGGAAGAAAGGTATTTTGTCCTATTCACAACTTGTTTACCTCCTGAGGAAATGTTGTTTAATAACTCATTCATCCCTGATCTGGCCTCCATTTACATGTAAATTGTCTGGTGTTAGACAGAGTAAAATATAGAAGTGTCACTCTAAGGAGGGAACGGTTTACATTAAATTTTGATTTTGTCTTTTTTAGGCAACATCTATACATTCAAACAGAGTTATGTGATATGAGGTGAATATACACGATTGGGTTTATTGTATCAGGCTGATTGCTAAAGTTATCTTTGACATACAGCATGTACAGTAGAATTACAGCTTATAGCATACAGTACATGTAGTGCCAAATTAGCCTGTAAGGAGCAGTAAGCCTTGTGTCTCCTTTTACTGTTGAAAGTACTAGTTCTGAGATCAGCTGTGGGCCATCTGAGTTGTCATCCATGTATATCAGTTATGTCCTGTGAAGTTGTAGAGTGCCAAAATCATTTATTTCAAATACATATTGTATTAGCTTGTGTATTTAACTGCATGTTTTAAAATGTAGCTATTGTCACCACATGGAATCTAGAGGGAGTTAACCTTGGATCAATACCCATGGGTTTCTATGCATAGTTAAGTCTGTTACTCAATTTGGCATGTCAGCAATGTCCAACTTGGTTGTGTTTTGGTCAAAGACATGTCTTCATCTTTAACACTGTGATAATGGTGGTTGCTAAGTCAGTTAATGTATATTTTTTCTCCAAGCTTAAAAGACTATCTGGAGAAAACTGATTCAACTTGCGAATCTGTTGTATGGGAATTTCTCATCGACTTAACTTTGGTTAGTATACAAAATGCAATTTAACCTACAGCTTTAACAATGAAAAATGCGCATCCCTAACATTTTGACAGGAAGATTGAACATTTTGTGGAGTATTAGCAGCTTAGGACCCTCCCTCCCTCCTCTTTTCACTGCTTATCAGTGTGACAGGTGCCTGTCTCAGGGATGTTTTCCAAAAGGAAAACGAGTGCATCTCAGGACGCAATGACGCACTCTGGATACATCTCTGGTAAACAAACACTCCATTTCTTTTAGTTGTGTTTCTATTAGCAGGCTCTTTTGTGTCAGCAGTACTATTTACACCTCATGTATGCAAAATAGTAAATGCCAAATCTGGCATCAATATGGTGGGGAAAAGGGGAAAGAAAAGTGATTATGAGGTCAATGGAATAATAATTTTTTTTAAACTGGGCTAAAGTAACACAACAAGTTCCAGACAACCAGCTGAGATTGTCGAAAGAAGCTTCATCACTTCCAGTTCTAAGTTAAGTTAAACTAATAAACCTCAACATCAAAAATGTGGACACTCAGTTTACTGAAGCTTTATTGTGGGAAATCTGTTTATCTGTGTTCACTGGGAAACGTTCCAAATGCCTAAAATGGGATCAATTTTGCACCAAAATCAAGGAAAACTTGTTTCCAAGAGTCTAGATTTTCAAAATTAATTTTCAGCAGATGCATGCCCCTGGAACCCTGTAGGTGAATCGTTCCTAGGGCATGATTAAATGGGCCTCTGGCCCATCATACCCGGCTATAATGTCCCCATTCCCGCCTATAGAAATTCTTATCTACAGCCCTGCTGTCTTCCATGCTGTTAACTGTGAAAGCCATCTCTACCTAGGAGCTGTCTTTATAGCACATGCTCCTGGATGTTACAGACAGTCTGTCACCTGTCCCCTACTCAGAAGTACCTAAGTAAGTAATTTTATCGTGTTAATCAAAAAATAGTCATAATCTGAGCTTGAGTTATGATTTTTGTTTTCCAGGGGCTCAAACATCTTCATGATAATGACATGGTCCACATGGATATTAAACCAGCAAACCTTTTTATTGGTTTGGATGGATTGTGTAAAATAGGTGATTTTGGGCTGGTCTTGGAGTTGTCAAAAGTGAGTACTTTTTATTTTCAGCTGAACCTTGAGTTGTGGAAATAGCAGCTGTTACAGTGTATCCTCCTTGACAACCTCTTATAGCTCGGAGCTTGTTGGGATTATGATGGCAGACATTTTTCCTCTTGGAAAAGCCACTTTGGAATATTACAATAATACAGTTGCCCATCTGTACTTGTTGAATATCAGACTATTCAACTGATAAGCCTTCATTTAACTACATATACAACAGCAGTTTGAAAGTGCAATATTTTATTTTAATTAGTGTGATACAGCTCAAGCTTTGGAAGGCGACCCTAAATACCTTGCTCCAGAGTTAATGCAGGGAAGCTTTACAAAGAGTGCTGATATATTTAGGTAAGTAATTATTATTAATGTGAACCTTTGTTTGCCCTTTATCTTCTTAACTCAAATTGTAATAATTATTTTACAATAACATTTATTTTTATGCAAACATAATTAATAATAACAATAATTTATTAAATGGGTCTGGTTTAAGTTTAATGTAAATCATAGAATTATTTGGGACTGTCAAGCCATCATCATGACAACAGCATAAATTATTGTTGTTTTTCTCTATATGCTTGTCAGCCTCGGAATAACCATTTTAGAGTTAGCAAGTGATCTTGACTTACCCCGAGGTGGCAACACGTGGCAGCAACTCAGGAATGGACAACTCCCTCAGGTGTTTACACAAGGTTTGCTAATAGCGATATCATCTTACTTGTCTAAAGTTTGTGAACTCAGCAACTTCAGGTGCTTGTTATTAAAAATGACTCTGTGGTAGGATTATGAGAAAGGATCCTCGTGTCATGGGCAGTGCAGTTCATTTTGTGGCATTTTACCATTTTATTTGCCCCTTCTTGCTATACAACTTAACGTTGACTCAATAAAGCCAAGGCCTCGTGAGGAAAAAATGTCTGTCAAGCACTCATAATAATTAAAGTTACAAACAACAGAGATCAACAGTTTTCAAAAACCCCAATCACAATCCATTCTAGTTTTCTTCAATTTTGCCCATCCCTGCCTCCTTTTGCATTTGCTGTTTTTTAACCAAACCTTGCTTTTAACCCTTTCACTCCTGTGGGGTTCACCATTGACGAGTAAAATCGTCTGGCATTAGACAGAGTAAAATCTATAAGTGTCACTCTTGGGAGTGAAAGGGTTAATGTTCTTAGTAGTTTTCTATGTTTCACTTGATTTGGTTGCCAGTTTCCACCTGCTGAATTTGGCTCAAATGTTTGACACAACCCCTTTAACAGAAGGAGGGCTAACACTAAAATGTCAGCTCTTAAATCGTTGTAATGTTGGTTAAGTAATATTTTTCAAAAACGAGTGCAAGTGCTTCATTGGATTTCCAAATGCAAGAAAACATTTGAAACCACAAGGCCGCCGGCCGAGTGGTTTAAAGGTTTTCTTGCATTTGGAAATCCCATGAAGGCCTTGCACTCAGTTTTGAAAAATCAGTCACCCCAAACAGAGCTACAATAGTCAAAGTGGGGTAGGTCAGCGCTTGATAGATTTGGAGAGCAGTGCACTCTGAGATGTATGGTCTTATACGTTTAAGGATGCCTATAGCTGAAGATATCTTCTAAGTTCACCTATATGTATTGATTAGACGATGAGAAGTGTTCGTCAATTATCACAACTAGTGATTTAGCTTCTTTAACTTTAGTGATTAACTTGGCATCGATCTCAATGTTTATTTGATTGTCAGAGAATGAATGTAAACGTTGCTTTGACCCTATATAACCATAAATTCGGTCTTTGCAACTTTCAAACTCAGTTTGTTGGAAATAGGCCATAGATTAATTAAGACTTCTTAACTCTGAGTTTAAACCATTCTCAAGATCAGTCAATGTGCTGCCAGCAAAGGTTATGTTAGTATCATCAGCAAATATCCTTGGGGGGTCAACCTAAGGCAATTTGGCAGATCGTTGATATAAACTACATGTAGGAATAAAAGTGGTCCAAGGTTGCTACCCTGTGGGATGCCACAAGAAACCGGTGCAGTATTAGACAACTGGCCAGCAAGACGACATCTTTGACTTCCTTGGAAAAAATAAGACTCAAACCACTTAATACTGATTGTGTCAACACCATATACATGGAGCTTCCGTAAAAGACTATTATGGTCAGTGGTGTTGACAGCCTTTTTAAGAACAATGGAAACTACACCGCTGACAAGGCCATTGTCAATATTAACAGACCAGCTGTTTACAGCATCAACCAGCGCAGTAAGAGTACTGTGTAATGATCAAAATAACACATTTTTCAATTGTTTTGGCAACAGTCGGTATGACGATATTGGTCGATAATTGTTGGGGTCATCCCTTTTGCCCTTTTTGAAAATAGGAGTCACTCTTGCCAATTTCCACTCATCTGGAAAGATACCTGCAGTCTCAATCGATTTACCAAAGATTAGTGTAAGAGAAGGTGAAACTATGCTAGCAGCCATTTCTAATAGTTTATTTGGAAATATAATAGACCTTATTCATAAATGGCGGTCACATTTATAATTCTTTTGTCCACGTGCAAATTAGCCTACCAAGCCTCATTTTAGAGCAAGAATTCTTTTCAATTCACTGTAGGGTATCGAGGCGTGGTAGGCTAATTTGCACTTCGACAAAAGAATTATAAATTGACCGCCATTTATGAATAAGGTCTATGTAGTCCAGCCACCTTCCTCTCCTTTCTCTCATTCCCAGGGTTCGAGATCTCCGCTAGCCCGGTAGCCCGAGGCTAGTAAAAATTGTGTCGGGCTAGTAAAAAACCATGTTTAATAGCCCGCTGGCTAGTAGAAAAATGGAAATAAATTAGATATGATTAGTTTTAGTTTGAAGGTCACAGTTGATTAAAAAAACAAGAAAGTTTAAAATGTAACGATAATACCAATAATTTTACAAAGAAAACATAATCTATCATCTTCTGGCGTCTTTTTTATCTTGCGTGTCCTTCGTAAACATCGGTAGTTCCCAGACTCTGAGCTTAACGGTTAATGTCTTCCCCAGTCTTCTCCCTACCAATGTTGTGATGCCTTGCATATCGCCTCGCACCATCGCTTCGCACTTGAAGCGATTGTGAAGATGGAGCGATTTTTGACAAATTACGAGGCGCCACCATGTAAAAAGGGGAAAGCGGCCGAAACTGAAAGTACGAGTAGATAGGAAAGCAGTAAGATTTATGAGAGCACTTAGAGAAAGAGAACTTTTAATCCATCGTGGAAAGCGAGCTTCCCATGGCTTGTGCACTGGCATTCTACAGTTAGCCTTCGCCACGTGCACAAGTGAATGTGAAACGAACATTTTGTTAGCTTTTTCCTTAATAACACATTGTTATCACAATGGAAGAAAAAATGCCAGTAAGTTTAGAGTAAGGTTTGCGTGTTTGGGGTTGAAGTAGACCTCGAGGGAAATTGATCCGGGCTACCAAGTTTTGCTTCGGGCTAGTAAATTCTAGAAATCACTAGTCCGGTGGCTAGTAATGCAGGTAGCCAGGTGTCGAACCCTGCATTCCTCTCGGTATAAGAAGACCAAGCAGCCCAGCATTGTTTGATCAGATAAAAGTGAGGACACTTTTTTGTTAAATAAAATTGTCAGCTCACTTCATCAGTCAGTCGAAAGAAAAGAATATTTAGGAACTTCTAATGGCAGTCAATCGAAAGTGAAAAGCTATACTTTCTTCCCAAATTACCTCTTACTTTGCCAAACTGCAAAGGAAAGAAGGTGAAGATTTTGTGGAGTAAGTTAGTAGAATGGAGGTGCTTGTTGTGGTGCCAGTGGCTACTGGCCTGCTCCACAAAATATTTTTGAGAAGGCTATTGTTTGAAATTATGGATTTCAAACCACATTTGTTTGAAATTCATTTAGTGAATCAACAAGTAGTGTTTCATTGGGTTTCAAACTCGTCCCCGTGACCAGAATGGGCCGATGCAATGGGCTTATTAACTGAATTATTAATGAGATTGAGAATTTACTTTCATCAACTCATTTGATACAAATTTGTCATGCATCACTCCCCACTGACACAGCACCACAGTTTTTTTAGAAACTAAAATAAAATAATGTTTCATTAATCTTGATGACTGAGATTAACTGCGTAAGAGTCCTTGTGGCTACCCTTACTCTCAAGCATATTATTAATGCTGATTCATTTTTGCAGGTTACCTTTTTCCCCTTTCTCTCTCAAGTACTTATTATTTTGTTTAACTTGGTCTCAATAGGTTTTTCTTCAGACCTGAAAAGACTGATTTCATGGATGATGGACCCTCTACCTCAGAAAAGGTGCTTGAATTACCCAGCTTGGCACTGATTATAACAATACATGTAATTCTTTAAATACTGCTTAAGTATGATAATTGTGATTATTATTATTTACTTTGTAACAACATTCTTTTATTAAAATAATATCTTCTCTTAACACGGTGGATAGCCCATTTCCGAGTTGCTCCGTGCCTCAGTTTCAAAGCGAGTCCTGGTGCAGAACCATTCAAACGGAAAAGAGGTGCGCATTTGTATGCAAATCAAACACATTTCCCTTTCAATAGTTGAGCACCAAGACTCAATTCGAAACCGAGGCAAACATCAACTCGGAAATGGCCCATTCCCTTCACAACAACAACATGCTTTCCTGTTCGTGCGGGGACTGGACCGGCCCTATTATAAAGTCATAAAACATTACATACGCCCCTCCCTAGTGGAGGAAAGGCAGTATCAAAGTCCTGGCCTAAGAGGAAGCGCCCTGTCCAGGCTCGGTGTCCTTGAGTCGAGGCCGAACATCTCATCCACTGCGGAAGAGGGACCCAAGTAAAAGAAGACTCCTCTGCGGAAGGAGGTCTTGAGTGGTCCTGGTCTTCACTGGCACAATCTTCTTGAGTGGGTTCACAGGGGTCTGAAACATAATGGCCAGTAGTCCCTGGGTTCTCAACGTAAGCAGATTCGTCAGGAAGGAGATCGGCAGCTCAAGTATTGTCCCCTACTGATTCATCTGTAACATCCCCTAGCGAACCACCTGAACCATCCAAAATTTCAGAACAAGCATGCTGACTGGCAACCCCCTCAATGCTGCTGTGTGTAGGTTAAAGCTGCGCAGATCTGACACAGTACGGTTTGAGGTGATTGAAGTTTTCCGTCTTACCTTGGCTGAGGTAACACCTTCAAAACGTATTCTATAGGTGATATCTGATTTGACCTTCAGCACCTTCCAAGGGCCTGACCAGAGACAGTGGAACTTCCAGCACATCCACGCGGGAACAACTTTCTCCTCTATCCACACTAGGTCACCAACGTTGTACGGCCTACCATCCCCTCTACAATGTGCATCGTAGACATCCTTCTAATGTCTGAGATTGACATTGAATTTCATGTTCTCTTCTATGCATTTCTAGAACCGCATGTGTGGCAAACTTGTACAGCAGTACAGTGCAATGTCCTCTGTGTGGCCAAACAAGTAAAAAGGCTTCCTTGCCATGTCTATTGTCTTACGTATAGACAGGTGCCCACAGTTATCATGCAACTTGTGCAACAAATAACCTCTCAAATGCTGGGGGATACACAGCTGATGACTCTCACTACCTGTCGCTTCATACATACATAC
>NC_090869.1:69200799-69245799 GCF_036669935.1 Montipora foliosa | reverse complement strand
TGCTGTCTGGTTCTGGATGTTTTATTTTTAAATTTGATTGTTTTTCTTTGATTTTCTTTTCATTTGTCATAAATGTAGAAATGAGTCAGTATTCGACGCTGCCTGATCGGGCGATCAGAATATTTGTTGGGCTAATCTGCGTAACGATTTGATTTGCAACAAAAAAAAGTAACTAGTAATATGACGTACTCACCGAAAACGCGATAAAAAAATAAACAACGTTACATCTCTTTCCTGTCATTTATTTTTCTGTTAAAAATATATTGGTACAAACTTCAAAACATTAGAAGGAGGAACATGTTCATAGCCGCGCAAAAGGACTGCTTGTTACAATGGAACCCAGTTTTCGCATGGCCAAGTGCACTTCGAATAACCCGTAAATGAACTGTGAAAATGAGTCTTTTCCAGTCCCTTTTTTCTAGAAAAAAGAGAAATGGTGGTGACAACGATGAAGGAAATTCATGAAATATTCTCCACTGCGTTTGATCTGGTTGCAAAGCATTTACTACTTTACTACTTAAGTGAAAGGGTAACACCAAATTATCAGATAACAGTTTGTTAGAGCTTTTGTTATATCCTCCTTCGTGGACCAACAAAATTGACATTTTTACAAGCCTCCTTTGAGTTTTAATGGGCAACAGGTGGGCAACCGAAAAAAGAAAAAAAGCCATGGGCAAACCAAAAAAACAAAACTGGTTGCCCAAAGGGCAAATGGACTGCAATACTACATGTAGATGTTGCACTTGCAAATGGGATCCCAGTTACTTGAGTCAGGCTCGCTTAATGTAATTAGAAGTCATTACATAGTAAAGCTCTAATGGTAACACCATTCTTGAATGATGGGTAAGAAATATAGCATTGAGCAGTCACAATGACATTTTTTTTTGACACTTGCTGTTTTGAAATGAATTTTGCTTTATTTTCAGCGATGGGTACTGCAGTTCCCCTGTTCACCTGACACCTTGCAGTCACATTGATCAATTAAAGATATCACCTAGCATTTGTGGAGAGCGAGGGGGGTAAGAGTTGACTTATTTACATTAAGGAAGCATTCTAATCTTTTTCCTTTGTCACTATTACTGTTCTTGATGGTTTTCATTTCTCTTCCTCATGAAGGATTACGCCACCTTTTCATACTAGCAGCCCGGAAAACCAGCGATACACTCCTCCTTCGGAAAGTAGGAGAGGTCGTGTGTTTGCTGATGAAGGATATTTATCTAAAAATAATGTTGGCCCAAGAAACCTCCTTGAGGTAATACATATTTTCAATTTTTTAACTTGAAGCTATTAAGGAAGCAACAAAATAATGAAGGGTACAGAAGTTTAAAAAGTGAAATACATAAAGCTATCAGCCTGAAACAAGAGAGTTTGGAAATAAACTTCCATTTGAAATTTATTTGTTTTTCTAGGTATTTGAGGATGCAGCAAACGGCCCTGATTGGTGACGTGATTTTAGAGCTCTCGCTGTCAGGGAAAAAGATCAAGGGAAAAAGAAGGGATTATTACTTAATAAAATCAGCATAGGTCCCCATGTACGTGTAGAGCTTTCATACGGAGCTTGTGTCGTTTTATACTCTAACAGTGGATCAGTTTTATTTGGGAAGTCCTTATCTGTCGATATCAGAGATCTGCAAACAATGTCCTTTTCCTAGAATCTGAGGGACGTGGGATTCCTTGCAATTCTAATGAGAGTATTTTTCTGCTCAACAAATGAATAATCGTACAAATAAAACAAACAATGACAAAATTCTAAGCATTTTCCCTTGGTTATCATGTCTGCCCGTAACCTAAATTATTTTTTAGCACTCTACCGTCCTTCCCTTGATGTCCCATGGTTTTTTGTACCCCTAAGTCACGTGTACCCCTTCCCCTCCTCCCCTACATCGTTTTCGAAACGGTTTCGCGAAACCGTCTCAATTGAAACCTCGTTTTGCCAAACGCTGCTTAGAGCTTTCTAAGCAGTAAACGTCGCGATGCTGAAGGTCTTGCTGTAGTATGTTACCTTTACACCTTACCATATCATTAAAAGGGACGTACAGCTTTGGAAAGCTAACTGACAGTTAGCCTGGAACCTGAGAGGTTATACCAGTAGTAATCTCGAATAATTAAAGTTTGTTAGTACCTCCCAACTCAAATACGTTTTCTGATTGGACGAGAACGCGTGTCACGTTTCATTGGTCAAAACTTCATGACGCGCTAGGGCAACAACAACTTGAACTTTCGACTCACACGTGGTCAGGTCGTGCACCTTTGAAACGGCGGCAAATCTGTACGCCAGCCGACGTCAAGCAAATAATTTTTATCTGTGTATTGTTCTATTTTGAGTTGGGAGGTATAACAAAACACTTAATGACTGGCCCCTCGGGAAACAGTGACTTTTGTTTCCCCTCGACCTCAATGTTTCCCTCGGCTTCGCCTCGGGGAACATTGAGGGTTTCGGGGAAACAAAACTCACTGTTTCCCTTGGGGCCAGTCATAAAGTGCTTAGTGTTCAACAGCCTCTTTCTGAACAAAGGAGAAGGGTATGGGACCGAAGTTTGAGTACACGAGCTTGTACTCCTTAAATGCCGAGTACTAAGACTCGTGTGACAGGATTGGAATGCTTTGCCCTTGGCTAGACTCTGAACATGTGTAAGTGCGATCTGTGGTAATGGTTAAACCACCCAACCATTTGAACCTGCCCAGTTGAGGATTTATCGTGGAATGAAAGGTGATTGTTTAGTATCGCGGTTATCCCCTTTGGCCTTCCTTTAGGCCCTCCTACGAAGGACTACAGCATACAATTGACCTGAGGGGTCCAACCAGTTGTTGGTGTTCTTCTCTCGACTCCATAAGGGAAATCTTTCACACGAAGAGAGAACATGGACGCTACCCACATGACCCACATTATCTTTGCAATCTTAACTGCCTGGGGTAATTGAAGTGCTAGAAGACTTCCCCGGGGAACAGAAAATACTAAATCACTCCTCTTTGGTTGACTCTTTTATTTCGGAATTATCGCAACTGAACAACTGTTCTGCCTCTGGTCTGAACGCTATATACTTTCCTCAGTATTTCTGGAGCTAACCTGTCAAGCTGGTGGCAGTAGCGTCATGTAACACATAGCGAGCGAAATACATCGTCACTTGGTGGTTTTCCCGTTAAGTCATAGGCCGCCATGTGGGATGACACAAACAATGGATCTCTCATTAGCTTCTCCTGTTCATGTAACATTACTTGCAAGAAAAGAACCTTAAACTGTTTGGCTTTAGCTTGCGTTGTCTCCTGTCACACGAGGGAAAGGAGATGAAGAAGGCGAGCAAAAGAAATTGTGAAGAGCGATTTGAAACCTTCAAGCAGGTGCATTGTTCTTTAGCTGTGCACTCGCTACAAATAATAATCCGCGACTCAAGCAACTTTAATTTTACGCAGTGTCGGAAGTCAGAGCTCTGAATGTCTGCTCGCCCATGCACTGAATATGGGATTCATTCCACTTCTCTTTCGACGATTTTTCGGGTATGATATAAGGAAACGGTTCTTATCCACTGTGCTCTGGAAAAAAACGCAAACCATGAAACAGTCAATACTCTGCCTAGTATAGCTTGAGAAGGAATGAACAGAATCTTCAGATAGTCTCGTTTCTGGACAAAGGAAGCCAGCGAAGGACCAGTGCCAGCCCTGCACCCCAATGATTTTAATGGTTTTATTACTAACCCAAACACTTGCAGGTCAGAGAGCCCTCCCTTACCATTTGTTATGAGACATCAGCTTTTATGCAAACAACGCTCACCGTACAAACGAGTGAAAGAAATTGATTTTAGAAGGAAGCCTGCTTGCAAATAAATTTTCTTACCGGAACAAAGACGGGCAGCCCCGTAAGGTTACCATGGAAACCATTTCCTGCTTGGTCGAAGATAACTGACTCGGAAGTTTCCTCCATATTAAAATGTGCTCTAACTAGGCCCTTGTGGATGGGCCATGTCAAGCCTGCTAACTTCATGTAATCGATTATCTCGTTGTCTGGAACTCTGACTCCCCACAAAGTTAGCTGTTGGTTAGTTGATGAAAATAATAAGACAAATACACTAGAGTCAAGTCCATGCTTTTTAAAACTCTTATCTCTAAGGGCTTCCCACTGGAGAGTCTGGCGGTAGACAGTAAAATATATATGTGGCCAAACCTTGGCTTGTACCTGACGTCATTGCGGAGAAGTTGCTGTACTGAGCAATGACGAAAAAATATTTGGTATTTGGCTCTACTATAATAACGCGAGCGACATTTTGGTTTTGTTTTGTGCACCAGCGTGGCCCTCTAATCACGTGAGTGCAACCACAAGCCAAGAATTTAGGAGGTGAAGGGTTACCTAACGTAAATATTTCCAGGTAGTTATGATACAGTGTGAGCAAGAGAAAGAGAAAAAAAGCAAAGCAATTAAATCAAATATCCTAATCTGTGGGCTTTCGTCGTAGCCAATACGAGATGTTCGTAAATCTCGGACATCCGGTAGGGCATGCGCACTTCTTTCAAGTTTAAATAATCGTTAGTGAAGGGATAAAATATTTTAAAATTCAGCTGGGCAGCGATGCCTAGAGGACACAAATGACTGAAACCGAATGAACATGTTTATTCATTGCTTTTGTTTGTGTCCTCTAAGCCTCACTATCGAGTTGAATTTTAACATATCGAAAGTGATCTAACCGCTAATTACTTTCGACACTCAATTGAAAACCGTCTAATCAGCCAATGAAAAAAATTGAATTTTTAGGTGCGACCAGAGCCTTTCGTTTCGCCGATGAGGTGACCAAAAGAAACGGAGGGCTCTGGGGACGAGAATGCTTTGATTCTTGTTCAAGCCTTGAATTTTCAGTCGCACTTCCTTTGCAACTGATTATGTTGCTGAAATAACTGCGATGATCATCTTTCCAACTTTTGTTTTATTCGATTTGTCATTTATTTAACGATTTAATTCTTACATCATCAATCGTTCCATTGAGGAAGTGCGTTTTATCCCTGCCTATTCCAAGAGTGACATTAGGAGACTGCAAATGAAACAGACAGTTATTATTCGTTCAGGATCAGTGTTTGTTAACAAAAGAAACTCGTAAATTGCTTCGAGTACCCAAACATAAGGTGTTGTTTCACTTTGACTTCCAACTGAAGATCCATTTACAAAAACGTTTATTTTATGCCCTGTCAAAAAAAAAAGAAAGACAATTGTATCATCGGGTAACAAGTTCGAATGAGCGAAGCTGACTCCTGCTCATAAGAATAATTAAAAACAGTGATACAAAAAAATATCGCCCTATTTCTAAGAAACACCGTCATCGAACAAATATTCGTAAATATCATACCATTGCTATATAAGATAAGTGCATCTAAACTTGGAAGTGTTTCCTCTGATCGGTTCGATGAGTCCACGTTTGACCAACTGAAAATGCTATAGGAGAAGTACCTACATTTTTTTTTCACCCAACTTTTCAGTCTAAGACTGGGAAAAAAGTCTTGCAGCTTTTAAAAATTTTAAGAAGGTTGTTTCCAAGATTGCCATCCCTAGCCCTAAATTTCCTGAGACCTTTCCCTGATTTTGAAACTTTCAATTATGTCATAAAAAAAACGAAAGCAATTTACTTTGAGCGTCAAATCTGAAGACCAGATGATGCCATTCTTCTGGCTCTATTGTTTCACCTCCAGTCACTGTAGATTTCCCCAGATTAGCGTAGATTCGTCTAACAACGAAGAAAAATCATTAATCTGTGGACCTAAGGGCGTAGGCAAACACGACTTAATTAGCAACCAAAATATCTTGTAGTGAGAGAAATTTTTAAAGTAGTTCTCCAAAGTCCTTTATCGCTACTAAGGGGGTATTTACATGAGACCGGGACGAACTCAGACCGGCATGAGTTCGTATCGGCCAAAATAAATTTCTTTTTATGCGTTTACATGAGACCGGCCTGACAATAAACTCAGACCGGTCTGACTTCATCTCGGTTGCTGGTCCGAGACAAGAAATTCTCGTACCAGTCTGAGTTCGTACCGTTCTCATGTAAATGATAACAAATCTCAGCCGGGTCCAGAAATCTCAAGGCCGTATGCTTTTGGATCAGCGATATATTTATTTGACAAAACATGTCATTTCGTCCCGGTTTCATGTAAACGGTTCCAAATATTTCATACCGGAACAAGCTCATACCGGCCTGAGTTCGTCCCAGTCTCCTGTAAATACCCCCTAAGTCTTTGACGGTTAACCCGGAAAAATTAACACTACTTCCAGCACCATCAGTTTCACAATTACAAAAAAAACAAACAAACAAACAAACAAACAAAAACAGTGGTCATGGCACCTCTCTGACGCTCACCTGTTGTGGATGTATAAACATAGTGTTTCATCGTTACTGCACACGATGGGCATGATCGTAAGGGGGTAGTCCGCTGCCATTTGTACCCACAGACTGATGGTGAAGCTACATAATAATAATTTAATAATTTTATTACGTATACAGCGCCAAATTCATTAAGATATATGAGTTAATGCGCAAGGGAAGAAAGGAAAGCAAATTTGTTTGAAAAAGGAAGATAAGGCCTTGAACACTATATATGATAGGCAAAAGATACCGAAGAGTTTGCAAGAAAAATTATATTCAGGAATGACCTGTCTGTTAAACCAAGTTCTTGAATCGTTGGCAAGGTCACGTGGTCATCTACACCGTCAAACATTAGCGCCTGGTTAACTCTGAAAACGAATCAAAAGAAAGTTTAGGACAGGAATAAAGAAAATACGGAACTCATAGGCAACGAGAAGTAAACTTCCTTTTGACAAAGCTCGAAGTGCAAAAGAGGGAAATATTGATATGATGAATTCAAGGAAAACCTCAACCCAGCGGCGCTGTTGGGATTTCTCTGCAGATTTTGTTCAATACATGGATTTCAATTTTAAAGGACAAAATTAGTTTTTGGATTTTGAGTTTGAATGGAAATGGTAGGACAACATCAAAGACCGAATATCAATTTGATATGGTGCCAATGTCCCGTACCGAAATTGATCACCAAATTTTGGAAATGCTCTTTATCGGATATTGCGTACTTGTGATATGAATTTACCTGTCAAAACATCGAACTTCAAGTCTGGACCAGATGACGTCATGCTGACCATAAACAATCATACCCAGTCTTCCCCCAGATAGCAATGTGTTGTAGACATTTCCAGAATCAGTTAAAATCTTCTCTCCTTGCTTGATTCTAACTCTGCAATTAATTGGAAACATATTTTACGACCGGATTGAGATAACGTACCCCTTGATTGACCATGAGAAAAAATGGAAATGGAGGGAAACAACTGAGGTAGCTATCCTTGCTTGGTATTGATAAAGTACACTAAGTTCATTCTCGAACCTTATAAGTCCAATAGACGGTCTGTGCGTAATATTGAATTGGTATGGAGTCTGATGTTGCCATCCTTTCATGCTTGGATCATCCCATAATAAAGTTACCTGAGGATAAAATGGTAGAGTGTACGGCTGTCAGTATTGTCTTGTCACACTTTTTTTCAAAGTGAATCCAATTGGCTATTATTCAGTATCAAGACCAAAATGGTTTGAGTAGCTTCCGCGTTGTTAGGCAAATTTTAACAATTTTTCTTGTTCCCAGGAGGGAACAAAAATCTGGCCCATAACAAAGGATTTAGGTTTCGATAGTCAAAAAGACGCCATAATGCAAACAGCCCACTGCAGAACTTTAGAGATTGAAATAAGATTGATAAAAGAATGTGCAGAAGAATAATCTGAATAATCACGACTTTTCCCACAGACTTGCTTCGGAAAAGGAGTAAAAGTGAATATGAAAATACCAATTTTTCCCCCACCTGACTGGGTGTATCTCCTGAGTGCCACAAAGCTCTTGCTAAAGGCAGACCAGGTCCAGTGGCTGAGTTTACAACCTAATAGTGAAAACACATATAGCTTGACTGTTTGTCAGTTAGGGCACGTAGTTCCCGGTGTTGTGGTCTGTCTTCTCTTGTGTATCATGTTTGGGAGGTAAAAAAAAGGGGCGACAGTAATTGGCACAAGCTGTTGTGGCGCTCTGCCAGCTTGACTGGCAAAGTTAATAAATTAAATTAAACAAAACTGATTTTTCTGAAAAACTGGCCTACAGATTTTGTTGAATTTTAAATATTTTAGAGATTATTTCTAACATAATCTGGTAACGCTGAATGGGAAGATTTCTCCGGCCCGATTTTATTCAAAAAGGACAATATAAGTTGATTTTAAGGCTCAAAGAAATGCCTCATGTCGTTGCCATGGTAAGTATATTTTGGAGGAAAATATGATGTGAGAAATCTATGATGGGTACTTAATACCCTGGCCAAATTTCGTCTTGATATTGATTACCCTGACTGTATCTAAGGACAGAATATGTTTATTTGTTTGAAAAACGGAGAAACTATTTCGAGCCTCCTTTACCCTTTCACTCCCAATATCTGATTAGTAATTCTCCTTTCTAGCTGTTATACATTCCCTTTTATAGTAGTTAAGAGAGTTTGAGTTTGATCAAAATAACACCATCTGACTGATAAGTTTATTCATTCTCAACACCTGTCTGCTGAATAGTGAATTGATATTATAAGGAGAAGTTACATACTAATCACTTCTGGGAATGAAAGGGTTAACGTGGAGAAGTGCCTCGTATCCCTTCCCCCTCCCCCTTTGACTCCCCCTTTCACCCCTCGCTTCCTGGTGCTTTCTCCGGATGTTCGTTATCTATCCCACTAACATCTATTCAAAACGCATTCCGTTTTCGGGTTTTCAGTTGCAATGAGAAAATCAAAAAAGCTGTATAATCACTTTCAGCTGTACTCCTTTTATTCCAGCGTTGATATCCCAATCTCCATAGTTAATATTTTCCCTTCTCCACATAACGACGTAAAATTTTTGGTTTGATTGATATCCAAACACCACGCCTAAGTAATCAGAACCGTGACTGTCCTTGACATAAATTGTTCCACTGTAATCGTTAGGTCCATAACGAGTTGAACCTACAACGCGCAAAAAAAAAATATATATTAACAAAAGTGTGAAAATAAAATATTTATATAAATCAAGACATGAAACAAACTAGGAGAAATCAACCATTTTTAAAAACTTCACCTATGAGCATTCCAGGACGACTCGTGTCAGACAAATGTTCGACATCAACACCCTGTTAAAATTAACATTAATATAGTATTTTAGGACGGTGCCTACTAATTCAAAGATATTTTTGCGCGGTTTATGAATATGCGGCAAAAGCAGATCTTAACAAGTGTTATTGAAATATTGTGGGTAACCACCCATTTTGCCAAGATGATTAATCAACAATATTTGTAAATAGCTTTAAAGTACAAGGCAATGTATGGCGTTCTCTTCCAAATTGAAGCTTAAATTATCTCTGAAAAATGTATGGGTACCGCTAATTTTCTTTTTGGATACCAAGAGCACTTGCTAGGTTCTACTTTCTTCGCTCAGTTTTAAACCATGCACAAATATCCCGGCATGATAGAGAATCCGAGTACCTCGAAATCCGAAGAACGCATGCGCAATAACCACAGTAGGCACCGTCCTTAAGGTAGCTCCCTAGAGTATTTTCGAATACACTCACCACAGGTAACGAGTTACAAAAGGAAACCTAGCTTACCACGTTTGTTGCGTGAAGCTGCCACTTAAAGCGGCGTCTTTCCTCCCACGCCCAGCAAGGTCGAAACAGCTGTGACCGGGTGAAATGGTTTTGCGCATTCGTGATATGTGGGCCACACCAGGTTGGTGTTAGCGTGGGCCGCCTTGCTCTTTTTGCTTTGTTTTTGACTTCAGAAGTCAAGGTCGTTCAGACGGTTTTGCCAATATTCTGAAATTTATCATTTTTCTTAATATATTCTATTAGCTCTGACAGATTTTAACCAATATAGGGTATTTGATGGGAACTGTATGTGGTTAGATTAGAACTGAGACAATTTTAAAAAGATTACAGAAGGGAACGCGAGAAATTACAGATTTGGTCACGGGACGTCACAAAAATCAGATACAGGCTTTACTCAGCTCAGCTTGCGTGCGTCCCTAAAACTCTAGGGAGCTTTCTTTAATGATCTTCTGATTGCAAGTTCGGATGCCCTACCATACCAAGTAAACCTTTTTACAGCCATCAAAATCAAGATTTTTGTTGTAGCCTGCTTGTCCTGCACTTTTCAAAGTTCGTTATAACGCATCAAAGTAAAGTATTACCGCTGACATATGACTTTTGTTCGTCGACCGAAAAAGCATTCCCAGATACCCTCAATGTAGTACTTACCATTTGGCCTTGTTCCCTCAGTTAACAGTATTATCTACATTTAGAATACAGGTTCCGCCAAGTAATGGCCCGATGATCGAAAACTCTCCTGATTGGTCCGTAACAAAGTAGTTGCACGAGGGATCCACGCGCTCAATGCAAAATCACGCGCGGAACGCAACGCCGCTACATTTTGCACCCACAAAAATCTAGCAGTAGTCATTGTAAAAATGGACAATTAGCCAATATAAAAAATACCGTAGTACACTTTGTTTGTCGCTCCAAAATTTTGCATAAGCATAGTTTTTATTTTCTCTTGGGAATTATAATGTACAACCAACACCAACCCGGTGTGGCCAGCACATCAAGCATGCGCACAACCATTTCAATTAGCAGCCATGGACAGCTGTTTCGGCCTTGCTGGGCCTCACCAGCATGGCCTAGCTAACACACGCGGAGGGTGTTTTAGGCACCCCTTTAAGTGTACCCATTTAAGGTGCACTTATAATGGCTCCAAGAGAACTGGAAACAATGCTTATGCAAAATTTTGGAGGGACAAAAGAAGAGTATTATGGAATTTTTGATATTGGCTAATACCGTAAACTGATGGGCCTTATTTCATCGCGGATCGAAACTTCTGGGTTATCAACTTCTGCCTACACCCTGATTTTTGTCACTGCAGGAAACCATTGGCGACAAGAGTTGAAAAAAAGGTTTGGTAAGCTCTTTGTTGGTATAATTTGAAATTGAGGATTAAGCAAAAGGAAATATTCGCGTTTTGTCTTCTTTTACATCACCATTTCTGCAACTCTCCATTCGGGGCTCGGGTCGCCATGGCCTGGAAACAAATCCACAGTAAAGTAATCAAGGAAGCTTGTTTTACTGATGTGCGTCACGTGAGGACAAATGTCGTCATCATCCGGGACACTATCGCCATCAAAATCATCCATGCATGCGTCACCAACGGGGTTCGCTGAAACATTAGGAAATTTGTCCATAAAATTCGCTTAATTTTAAAAAGATATAAAATATGGGTTTAGCGGACACTACTTTAATACCCTGATGATGACTTAATGTTGAAAAGGTTCGGTTTTTTATTTTAAAAATTTTTTAGCCCTGTAGTAGACCATATTCGTATTCTCGGTATCGGACTGGAACTAGCTTGCAATGGAGGCTAATGCGGGGGAATCTTTTCAAATGCAAATACTTTCTAATATATTCCCCCGCATTAGCCTCCATTGCAAGCTAGTTCCAGTCCGATACCGAGAATACGAATATGGTCTATTAGTCTTTTTTATTAGGAAATTTGTTAACACGATTCTTATCCTTGCAGACGAAAGAAGAATTCTTTTTTTGTTTCTGCATAATGTATAAAATTGGAAAAAAGAGCGTAAGGGATACACAAAATAGAAAATGAAGGTTACAAGTAGAAACTCTGGTCGAATAACCCCTTTAATTAATATAATGTCATAAAATCTTTTCAAACCTTTAACGTCATAAGAAAGCTTCTTGTGTTCCTGATGAGGATTGCTGATCAAAGGGCAGTTATCCCGGATGTTAGATATCCCATCGTTATCTTGGTCATCATCACAGGCATCCCCTAAGAACGAATAATGAAAGAAAAAGGAACCCCATTATAAATGGGGGCGGTTTAGGGGTGGTATCACATAAAGGATTATGGTGTATGAAGCCAAGTAAGTAAAATAGGCAAAAGTCAAAAGAGAGTTTGCCAAGTGCTGCGGGGATATGAAGAAAAGAAAGAATGGTTCGTCTTATGTAATCTGTCCTCGTTTAACACACCTCGTTATATTTCTGCTTCAAAAAGGGACAATACCAATATTCAGCTCAAATCAAGTCAGCCGGACTAGAGGAGACAGGAGACTCAGAGGACCTGAAGCAGAGAACCAATAATCTCAACCCGCACATGACCTCGGGTCCAGCGGACAACAACCACAGAACACATCGGTCGAAATTCAGTTCTCTCACCACTACGTCAGCCCTACTCAAATAACGGCCTTTCCGTTCAAGTTTGCCATTTTGCCTTGACTGAAAACAGCCTGAGCCAAATTACCTATGTTATCTCCATCAGCATCCGCTTGTTCGCCGTTCGGCAAATCGGGGCAGTTGTCGAATTCATCAAGAACTCCATCACCATCTCTAAAACAAGGGGAGAAGATTTGTGTAACAAATAGCTTTTAGCCTTATTGATAGAAAACCTGACAATAAATCATTTCATACTTACTTATCTTTGCCTGGCCCGTCACATTCATTACCATATCCGTTTTTATTGCTGTCTGGCTGGAAAATATACGAACATTTCGTTTCAAATCTTTAATCTCACTTTGGATTACCTAAGAGACATCTCTGTAGCCATGTGCATTTTCGTTGAGCAATGCGGTTGTTGTCCCGAGTAATTAACAGTTCTGATTGGTCCATTGCTCCAGTTACACTTTCATGTGATTGGATACCCTGAATTTGAGCTGCTAGCTTGCTCAATCAATCGGGAGCGGCTAAATTAAGCCGAGTAATTAGACAGTCCCAAAATGACTGGTCAATCAACCACATTTTACTGCATAATTAAACAGAACAATTGATCACCTGCTCTTACCTGGAGGGGGTTGTAGTTCTTAGGACAGTTATCGCACAGGTTTCCAATGCCATCCGCATCATCATCAACTTGGTCTCCTGTGGCGTTCAGCTTAGGGCATTTGTCAGTGTCCTTCAAAATTCCTGAGGAAAGAGTGAGCAAAATTGCGTAATTTCTCGCATGGAATCAGTTGTATACCGTGTGGCCAGTTTTGAAAACTTTGATTCCGCATTTGGCATCATTGTTCAACTGATAACAAAAACGAGACAAGAGAAATTTGAGTCCTCGTTTGATTTTCCTTATGAACAATTTCTCCACATAAACTTAATTGGTATGTTTGGGACCACAATAGCTGGGTCTGCACTTGCAACCACCTTGCTATTTTGTTTATTAAGTACAATTATATTACATATAATATTAATAATAATAATAATGATAATAATAATAATAATAATAGTAATAATAATAATGCATGAGAAATGAAATGATGGTAGAACCAACTGGGATCTCGGAGAAAATCCGAGCCCCAGATGGGATTCGAACTCACGACCCGCCGTGATCTAGTCAGATGCTCTAACCACTGAGCTACTGGAGACTCCATGGCGAGCAAGGGTGAAATGTGGGTATTGACTCGAGCTGCATCACGCAGCTACAGAGTCAAATGACTGACAGCATAGCTCATAACTGCATCGCGCAGTCACCTTAAAGCATATCTGAGATGCGGCCAACAACCACCCAAGTGAGCGAATGTGAGAATGATATAAACACATTTCTCATGTGTTTATATCATTCTCACATTCGCTCACTTGGGTGGTTAACATGTTTAAAAGTAGTTTTACCAAACACAGTTTTACATATAAATCGTTTCCACCGCGCGCTGACGCGAGTTAAACATGTTTAAAATGTGTTTTATAAAACCACCTCTACGAGGTACTGTCCGAAAAGCTCGTGGGAGAAGGTGGAAGGACTGTGAGACTAAGCTTTTGCTTGAAAAATGTTTTGTGATTAATTGAAAAATGGGGAGAGGAAAATGTGCAGTTAAAACTTAAATCATGTACCAGAAAAAAGCCAATTTGGCAAGAAATAGGTGATGTTTTAAACGCTTGCGGCTATGAGGACAGGGACAGTGAAGCTTGTAAAATCCGTTGAAGTGAACAAACAAGGACCACGAACTGCAATATGAAAATAACATGAACATTCCGTCAACCAGTGCTGAGAATTCTTCAGCTGCCAAATGCACAGTTGAACAGGTTTGTGAGAAAGGTGAGCCTTGCATTATATATACTTCAGCCTGTAGTAAATAATGTCTCCCTCCATCAGTTACCTTACAGTGAAGTCACGCAACACTTTGACACCTTCATGTCAAGTTACATCCACCACAATGCATATTATGGGGTTCCGTGTATTTTAATGTTTTGGTTTAAAAGGCCAGGAAAGAAGTTGTTTGTTTTTCATATATTTTCTCCAGGAACAACAAAAGGAACTGAAAGTGAAACGAAGAAGGTCCGCTTTACAGGAAAGAAAAGGAGGCTTTCAGCTGCAGATGGCTTGAAGCGTTTATGACTTACCAGCAGGAATCTGACAGACGCTTTTTGGAAGCAGAGAAAGAAAGAGAAAAGAGGGAAGAGGAAAGGGAAGAAAAAGGGAGGAAAGGAGATTAGGAATTTTTTATTAAGTTGATGCATGCACTCAAGAAGTAAGCTGTTAAATTTTTCATTTGCTTGGAAATAAACGGACTCAGCTCTTCACACTGAAATACTCGAAAGCCTCTCTTGACATTCTGAAGTTTTCCTTCCAATCTTTGTCGTCCCATCCTTGACAGGTTTCCTCCCAAAACGTGTTGAACCTCGGTTTTGTCCATATTTTCCGCACCGGTACAACTGGCAAGAAAGCGCGAGTCAGCAACTTAACAAACAACATCGACAAAAAGCGTCTGCGACGAAGGTATGTCCGTCAGCGCCTCTTGGCATCTTCTTCCCCTTTTAAAATGGTTTTCTGTTGATTTATCTGCTTTAACCGTATCACAGAAACCAAAAATGTATCGACATCCATCACGCAATGTTTACATCGTGAAAAAGAGGCTCAAGACGTCAAGACGAGGCTTTTTGTCAGTATTTGATGTGAACGGTTTGGGAAGTTAAACAGTTTTACTAAACATGTTTTGTTAAACTGTGTTTAATTAAACTTGTTTTAGCTGGTGTGAACGGGGTATTAGCAAGAACAGAACTCATGTGTTTCTGCACCTACGCGAAGATTAGTATATCTTGTTGTATGTTGCGGCGAAATGAAAAAGTAAATGGCTAAAGTGAATTCCATACTAGAGTCGTACTTTAGGTGGACAGGAAGTGTGGCTAACTTTTCCACTCCGATATGTTCAGGAATGCAAGTAATTAGATGCAAGCCCAATAGCCCTTATCGGAGCTATCAGCGGTTTTGCCACATGAACGAGGCTAAGGGGTCATTTTGTATCCAATTGACCCTTAAGCCTCTTTTGCATGTAGTTTTAAACAAAAGAAAATGTGCCTGCAGGCTCAACTTGAATAAGGTCTATTTGATGCCCACCATTAGGTTTGGGTAAATGCAGCAGTATATCGTTGCTTGAAACTATAAAAGCAAGGTGACACACGCTAACACCATCCCTGTGTGGCCAACACATCACGCGTGCGCACAACCATTTCACCCGGTCAATTAGCAGCCATGGACAGCTGTTTCGACCTTTTGGGCCTCATCAGCATGGCGTAGTTAACATACCAAGCGGGTGTGTTTAGCACCCCTTCAAGTGGCAGCTTCACATGCCATACATATGGTAAGCTGGGTTGGGAACAGCCAAACTGTTCTCCCACGGGGTGCTAAACACACCCGCCTGGTATGTCAGCTACGCCATGCTGATGAGGCCCAAAAGGCCGAAACAGCTGTCCATGGCTGCTAATTGACCGGGTGAAATGGTTGTGCGCATGCGTGATGTGTTGGCCACACCGGGTTGGTTTTAGCGTGTGTTACCTTGCTTTTATTGTCGTTACTTAAAGGCGCTTTTACACTGTGAAATGTTTCGACAAGTTGCACGAAACAGTTCACAGTGTAAAATCCCCTGCAACGGCCAAAATCGTTGCGAGACAAGTTGCACGAAAAGTAGAACTTAATTCTACTTTGGGTAACGGCTCTTGCAACTTGTCTCGCAACAATTTTGACCGTTGCCGAATATGTTACACTGTGAAATGTTTCGTGCAAGTTGTCCCGCCACAATGCCGCCAAAACAATGCGAGAAAAGTTTCACGAAACATTTCACAGTGTAACAGCGCCTTAAGGAGCAGCATTTGGGCAGCATTTGGGGGACGTAAATTGTCTGTATTTCCGAGGCACGAGTGATGTTAAAGTTCTGGAGAAGAGCAAGGGGACACTTCGTGACGCTTACTGAAATCCTCGTTCATCTAATATTCATGTCTGCCTCCTCTTCAAAGCGAGTCTAAGTGCAAAGTTTTTGTGATGGTAATTAGTTTCCTTTACATATGAATAAAAAAACTCTTTTTCGTAAGAAAAACTTCGCACTTATACTCGTTTTGAAGAGGGGGCGGATATGAACTCGGAAATGGCTTGTTACTTGCATTTCTGGGCATATTTTTCCTATCAAACAGGACTGAGCCTGAACTTATAACGGTTTAATTGCGTACCGTCACCATCCTGATCGAGATCACAAGAATCTCCAAGGCCGTCTCCATCAGTGTCCGTCTGTTTTGGGTTATGTTCAGATATACAGTTATCACACACATCGCCCACTCCATCGTTGTCCCTGTCTGATTGATTAAGATTCTTGACAAAAATACAGTTGTCCTAAAATGTAAATTTATCTTGATTTATTAAATATAACTCTTTTTGATCTCACCATCATTTTACTATGTTGTGATTCTTATAATCATATCACTCTATGCCATTATTGTAATAACAGGGCAGGAAACTAGGTGCTCACTGCGCATGCTCAATGACCAGAAAATGGATTCAACTCCAACACGTTCCCATATAGCTGACTGGTTGCCTTTGTTGACGCAGTTACGTCTGTTTAAAATTTTCGATCCACAGTCCCACAAGCCTTGTTACAGCCAAATGCAGCCAATCCAAGAGAGGTATTAAAAGACCCGCCAAACTCAACTTGGGACATTTTTACCTACCTTTCCCTAGTGCATAGTTAATTCATGCGTTGTTATTTGCGCGTCTTGTTTTCCGCCAAGTTGTGAGTAGGTTTAGGTGAAGAAACACGTGATTAAAGTTGAAGGAAGTTTATGTTACCTTTCTATTGTGATGCAGCGAAAGCGGCATGCGTCGCGCCCCAATGATAATATGTTCAGTCGTTACTTAGGAAAATAAGCGCATTAAAACCTCTCTATCCAGAATTAGGTCATTGTCATCATCCTCATCACAAGCATCGCCGTCGGTATCATCATCATGATCTTCCTGACCCGTGTTGGGTACAGCAGGACAGTTATCCTAAGCACCATTAAATAACAGAAATATTACTGTTATGACAAACGAGACAGTCAATTCCAAAAAGATAAAATCAATTTGATATAAGGGAAACCCTTTAGCCCCTTGCGGGGTCTATCAATCTGTTTGAATTTTTGTTCATTACAAATCGAACTGAATAAAAAAAAGTCTTAACTTTCTTAGACACTACTCAGAGGTTGGACATAGTTGGATCGTGCGCACTTTCTGATGAGTACGTCAGGCGTAATTCGGATTCCGTAACTTAAGGTTAATGTTTTTAGGCTGACTTTATAACAATAATGTGGACAGAATAACTGCCGAGCTAGCATCGAACATGAACAAACAGGAAAAACTGACGAGGAACTCAAAGGCAAACCTTTTTACAATTAGGTGATGTACAACTGAGGCCCTTCACGGGAATGGCATCCAAATCTGGATCTAGCTCACATTCCTCCCCATCACCAGCAAAACCATCTCTGCACTGTAAAGCATAACAGTTAAAGTTTGAATTAATTTGAGACATATTTCCAGCACCATGCTTAGAAGCCCGCTCATGTCTGTCTGCTCTAAGCCGGCTTCTGTAACAGAAGCTTGTCAATCAAACCACCGCGTCCACACAGCGGTTTTTTTACATACCGGGATGACAGAGGTCCGCTTTTCCTAGATCGAGTATGTCTCCAACCATAAACTGCACTATTTCTTGGACCTTTTTACCCTGAGTGTTTATCCGGCCTGGGATCAAACCCGTTGAGTTTATTCTGGAACCGTCAATAATAGTTCTTATAGAAGGTTGTCTTGTCTGTTCATGCCTAAGAGCCGTTCTAGGTTGAGAATTCTGAACCGCTGTCAATGCGTATTTTTGGCAATTGGTTGTTTCCAGGCCTGGCCATACTAGAAATTTGCATCACGACATTTGTGTGACGCATTGTGAGAGATTTATCTCACGAGTTATTTTAAGTTAGCTTATTTCCACGCGAAACAAGACCACATACATCGTATGGGACTAGTTGTACGGGAAGACCTTAGACAGCTATGACCAGAACCAGGTTGCTGACTAGCGGTTTCCTTTAAAACAATGGTTTGCTGGGGGTGCTCAGTCTCGCGGGCTCAGAAAACCTGGTTGTGGTCATTGTTATTTAAAGTTTTTCAGTTGTACGACCCTCGTTATATGCACCTGTCACACGAAATTCACGAACTAACTTCATACCGTGCACTTGTATTTGCCCGCTCCTGTTGACGAACACTGCGCGTTCATTTGGCAAGTATGCTGTGCATTGGTGCACAGGTCACCAGGATAGCATCCTAGATAGCCGTCACCAATAAATCCTGGCTTACATGGACTGCACTTGAAACTACCCTGTCAAACGAATACTATACTCTTGAAAAAAGCTCGCTAATGAGCAATTGTTTTTTGGTCAAAGGGGCATGGACTAGTTGGGTGTCAGTTGAAATATTAAACTATTCAGTATTCCAGAGGTTGCAATTAAGCAACTTCGTTCCCAGGAGAGGGAGAGGTCCAAGGAACGAGGTTGGTAATTAAGTTGAAGTCTTTTATTTCTTTAAGGAAGAAAGATTTTCGTAATTTAAAAACACGCTTAAAGAGGAGAAAAGTCCGAACAGCGATTTCGTTCCTCAGAATCCACGGAAATCTTAAGGATGATCATTTCTTTTCGGGGAAATGTCCACCCAAGAAGAAACGTTTTTTCGTTTGAAATTTCATTAAATATCTAAGGCTATATTTTATGCCAACAACAACGATGGTTATGATCAAATATTTCATATAAATGTATGCCTCAAAACGAAACTTTTTTTCACTTACCGGTGTATTAATACAGTTGGAATTCGGGTCGCACGTGTCAATACCCTCTGAGCATTCATCTATTTCGTCACATTTTTGTCTGTAATTCTGCGCATGCTCTAAGCCTACACCGGAAGGCGCATTACCACGGTAACCTTCTGGACAGCCTCCACACCGATATCCAGGCGACAAGTTTTCACATTGACTACGCTCATAACATGGGTTTGCCAAGGCACACTGAAATCATAGTGCAAGACTTTCATGAGATCAGAGGGCAGAAAGAATGAACATAAGGCCGTGGTTAAAGCAATCGGGTGAGAATACAAGTTTCGAAATTTGTCTAACGATGATTTTTAATTTATAGAATATATATTTTTCTTTCTCCCCTTCATTTGAAAGATTTGAAAACCCATAGACCCGAAAAAAATCAGAATGCTAGAAAAGCATAGTGATTAACACACGATGAAACATAACAAATAAATCAGCCATTAAAGATGCTTGCCAACGGGCGAAAGAAATCTGAAAAATCATAGTCCTTGGCAGGATTAGAACCTACCACCTCCTCCTCGGCGGGAGTGACACTGTAGACCCCACAGACCAGTGGGGGGACACTTCGTCCATCAAGAACCTTTATAATACTCGTCTGGGAGTCCTTGTAAAGGGAATTTGTTGTTGGTTCTCTACGTTGCTTCGAGAGGGTTTTTTTCTCCGAGGATTTTTGTGTTTCTGTCTTCAAAAAATAACATTTCCTATCGCCAATTCGACCTGAAGCGCGCTGACAGTTCTGGAAGAGTTACGTGAATTTTTCAGTGTCGCGAGGAAAGAAAATTATATAATACGTTTTGGAAAACGTGTGCACTTTCTCAGAAAGTGCGGATGGAGAAGAGTGGAAACTCCATGATTCCTTCATTTCCTGGTTCGGGACTAACCAGAGGTCTGCGCTAACAGATGGAACAACTGCCACTGTAAACGAGAGTGAAGCAGTCGCATTTCCGAAAGTACCTCATTAATGTCACCGCATGATTTGCCGTCTCCTTCAAAGCCATCAGGGCAAGTTCCACACTCGAAAGACCCATTTCCAATATTGACGCAATGAACCGAAGGAAAACAAGGATCTCCCATGCAAGGACCTGTTGTCACAAAACATGCAATACGACAAATTGAAATGCTACGATGAACTTTTTAACAAGAAGATTGGGTAATCAGTCGGGAAGATTGTTTTATTGGATTTTCAGGGTCTTAAGATACGACTGTCAAATTTTGCCTGCAGAAGGCATCGCCACATTAACAACCTTAATCAGGGCAAGTAACACGAAAAGACGAGTACAAGTTTTCCGCTCTGAGAATTTGCATTTGGGTTTGAAGCTTGACTGTATTTTTCAAGTGCGCGTGTTGAGAACGAGAAAGTTATTTTTGTAGTGGTACTTGCCGGCATCAGACTCAACTTGAGGTATCTAAGTTTGCCTGGAAAGACCAATGCAAGCTTGTACAAGCGATTTTATTCCAGCAAACTACTTGGAAGCAGTGATCTATTAACCGGAAAAGAAATTTGAGTGTTTCAGTTGAGGAAACCAGGCTGGTGATAGTCATGGAAACGTAATTCATCTTAAACATAGTTCTCGCAGTAGGACTCAGAATTGTTATCAATTACTTTCAGAATCCGTTTAAAGCCAGTTCATTTGGTGTTACTTACACTTCACTTGACTGCTACAGGTCCGACACATCGCGCATTTGGGAAAAGTACCCTGTTCAGCGTATTCGTTAGAGGGACATGCGCGACAAGATGTCTTCATGTAAGTGCTACTGTAGCCTGACCTGCAGCAATGGCAGGTCTTAGATCTTGACACATTGTTAAAGCTTCCTGGTGGGCATATCTTACACGGAAAACCTTGAAACAAACGTGTAATCTATTCATTAATGTATAGTGTCATTTGTTCTACAAAGTTAAGGGGTAGCCGGGTACCTTACTTTTATTAAAATTGGGGCACGTTTAAGTGCGCGAAATTTAGTTCTGCGTCGAATATAATCCGCGCGAAAAGGTTAGTGGTGTAATATGATACACTCGTTGTTACAAATGTAAACCATTCGTTTTATTCATGGGTACACATATGACAAATGTTTTTTGACAAATGTCTTCTCATAACGTTAAAAAGCACAAATGTCTTCTTCATCATCATCCTGAACAATTTCTGTTTTGATTTTTTCAGGCTCCCAATAATATTCCGCCAGAAATGCCTGCATTTTGCTGTAAATTTAAAGCTGCGCGAACAAGTCCTCTGTAAGGTGCGCGAAATTGAGAATCACGCGAATATAAAACTGAGCGAAAGTGAGTTCTACGCGAATTTCAATACAAGTAAGGTATAAATAACCTTGCCTAGGGGCAAGATTGTTGCATGACTATCGCTAGTTTTGACAGGAATGATGGAAGGCCTCCTTTGTAGTAATGGTCATGCGAAATCGTTGTTCGCTCGTCTTCATGCAATGAGCTTCCAGGGATAACTAAGTTATTTAATAGGACAATCACATCACTTTTGGAAGGCATATAGTTTATTTGTGGTCTGAGTATCATCATTTGCGCCCCAGCAGAGTGATATGCCTATCACCACAAGTGTTATTATCGGCGGTGGATTAAAAACTAAACGAAAGGTTAAAAGAGAAATACCCTGAGGAATTAAAAAGACGACTTAACGTACAAATGTTTATTACTCACCGGTTCCATCACTGTATGTCCCCGCAAGACATTCATACTGCCTTCCTTCCCTGCAAACAGTGCCTGGATCACAGGGGAAACACTTCTGCGGACACCACTGAGCAAATAAATTGGTGGTAGAAAGAGTAAATAACCAGTGCAGACATGCAGTTATCATTTCTGCAGTAGGAGTTAACGTGTATAGCAAGCACATAATTTCGCAATAATACCGGCTCTGTTCTGTCTCAAAAAGACCCACCGTGTAAGTACAGCACACAGACCAAAGGATACCAAAATAAATGAAAATCATTTCATCAGTATTTTACTTACAGTTGAGTTACATTTGCCATGTGTGTTCGCTGGGCATGGAAGTGCAGTGCCATTATGACATAACTGAGAACAAAGATAGGAACGTAAGCACAACAGCGTGAAAGTTAAGTTTTAAGGTTTCAGAAAAGTGTCAAATGTCTTTGAGACAATTCAATATAAAGTGCCATTGGTTCTTCTTACCCATCCCTCTGGACATGCGCTACAGTTTGGTGCTCCTCCAAACGAGAACTCTGTTGGTGACGTCACACCACACTTTTCCTCCGTTCCATCTCCCGCACAGTAGTAACCAGTCCTACATCGGCTACACTTTGGTTTGACCGTGGAATTTCTGGCTGAAGGGATAATCGATTTTCAATTAACATTTTCACGTTTGCAACAAACGGTTCTGAAGACTCGGCTTATAATTCCGTCGAGAAATCCATGTTTGAAAAGATCACTTTTTCACAGTGTGTTATTTGAACACAAGTTATTTTTTATGACGCAACATAGACTGAAGTTTTCCCAGCCCAAAGATTCAAAGTAACAAAGCCAAAAAAATTCATGTTGTTGACATGTATGCTGATTTTAAGAACAGCGGCAACGAGCAAGTCGCAAGTTTATTTGTGCGGCACGATTTAACATTCAACAACACTTCATTGTGGCTCTATCCGAACCTAAGTCAACTTACGATATTCCGATCCCGTCATGCCTGGTGCTCTAAAAAACACTTCCCCACTGGTTTCATTGACAAAGATTTCTCCTGTCTCCTGACATGTGGCATTGAAAGTTATGGTCAGTGGTATTCTGTCACCTCGCTTTGGTGTACCCCCATCCACAGCAAAGATGTAATAATGGTATGTCCAGTCTGTTGTCTTGTTACTCCATACAAAATCAGACCCATTCCTTACAGCGTATCTTCTAGCTTCAATTTTAGGGCTACATAAGGAAGAAGTATGCTATTTATAAAAAGTTATGTAAAAGTTACGTTGAGTATAGGTAGTTGTATTATTTTTGTAAATTCGAGAGGCTCGTTAAGAGGGAACGCTTACAATAATGTTCAGAAGTGCTTTTCGCTTACAACCGATCGGAAACCAATTTTACCAAGGCGCGCATTTTCGCTTTGATGGCAAGACGAGTGTAGCGTTGGGATGAGCTTTGGCAGGAAACTATTCGCAAGGCAACGCAACGCGAGCTACCGGAAATAAGGGAAAGCAGTTCAGTGATTGAAGAACACTGGTGCGCTATTCATAGTTTGAATACATTTTCTTCCCATCATCGGAACAATCACGATTCAGGAAATGCCAGTGGAAAAGGGGCCAAAGAAAAATATTGCAGGTCTTTTAAGACAACTGGAGTAACTTCAAAGGATCTTGCTAGCTCATCCACTGAAGAAGACTGAAGACTGAAGTCAACTCACATATAGTATTTGCTTACATTTTTTGTAACACAGGGCTTCTCTTGTAGGAAATTTTTGCATTTAATCCGCTGTCTCCATCGGTTGCTATAGCAACGAAGAAAGGTGCCTTTTGCAGAGGTGGAATTGGTGTGAGGTCGTAGTTAACATTGGGAAGGACTGGACAGTGGTCGTTGTAGTCCAAGACAAACACCTAAAAATAAGGAAACAAAACTGATTTCACGCGCGAAGGAGACAGAGAGACAGAATAATTCAATACTTACCTTGATCGTGATATTTCCAGAGAGTTGATTTGCTTTCCCTGTGTCTGTAATTTTTAGGGCCAATGTGTAGCTAGCTGTATGCTCGTAATCTAATGGCGACTTCAGACTCAATTTGGCTGAAGTGGTGTTCATAGTGAAGGATTCGATTCCTGCTATCAAAAGAATGGAGCCATAATCGGCATCAGTGCTATTCTGACTCTCATCAATGACACCATGAAGGTATCATCGGTTTACTAATAAAAGTTTAGAAAAGCGAAGAAACTAACACTTTCTACCTCGCTCTTCAATGACTACAAAACCTCTTCTCTGTGAAAAAGGTAATTACTCGCTACTCGAGTTTGCCAATGCCAAAAGTAATAAAATAAATAAATAATGCAATAAGTTAATAAACAAATGTAGGTTGATACTAATTCTCTACTTTTCCAAATCTCACAATACACATCTTTTACCCCCCCCCCCTCCCCCCAAATTTTCCGTAATTATTGTTTGCAATTTCTCCTGGGACATGAAGATGTCCCAAGAAAAATCGGAAACAATGCCTATGCAAATTTTTGGGGGGTAAAAGATGTGTATTATGGGATTTGAATTTCTGAATTTTTCATAATTCTCCTCTATACCTGGTACAGATGTGGTAATTGGTCGCACTGTTGCATTCTCGGTTGCATTCGGACACAAGTAAATTTTCTCCCCATCCAACACAAAAGAGGAAGGAGGCATTGTGCTGGGAGGGGATGGTGCGGAGTATGTTTCATCTTTGATCTCAAATCTGCGTTGCTCGTTACCAGTCAATATTTCGACTCTGTAAGGTCCAGAAGAGAAGGCGTCTGACACCGTAAATTTCTGGAAAGAGCATTGTTTGTTATTAGTAGTTCGTTGAAAGAAGTGACCTTGGATATTGATGGTTGAAGAGAGGTTTTAAAGTAACTAAGGGAGAAAAAAAAACTTCGATCTGCTTTAACAGCTCGCATGTTTCTGTGCTAACCGCTGGCTTCACGAATTTTTCTTTAAAATCTCATTGTTTTTTTATGACTTTGATCAGACGATGTCGTAGTTTTTGAATGGCAGCGAGGCTGTAATTGACCTCCCTTAGGTACAAACGTCAGTGTTTTATCCTGGTAATTGCACCAAAGCGGATTTATAGTGATATTTTTGGATTTTTGGGTGTCCAATGGTTGGTGGATGTGCCTAGTGCCTAGTGTGGTTGCGCAGTGTCTGTGTGCTTGTCCCCTCTCACTTTCAGCCTCCACCGCTGACTGGCTTCCGCTGCCTGCAGCTTGCTGCTTGCAGTGGGGTGCCGGGGATGCAGCCCATGTGTTAGTCGACCCCTTGTCAGTACATAGCCTCTCCCCAACAAGTCCTATTGCAGTGCCTCCATGCGGCGACGCCTGGTAACTGGGTACACTTAGCGCTCAGGCAGAAGCTACAAGAGCGTTCCCCTCCCCTCCCCCCTTCCTCTCCCCCCCCCCCCCCATCCACTGCCTTGTGGTCAGTTCCGGGAGGTCCAAAGGCTACGGGAGACAAACCCGGACAGAAAATTTGCAGTCAAGCTGATATAGCTGTATTGGTGCTCCTCTCCGTTGGATAAAGTCAGAAACGCCGAAAGGGTGGACAGCCCGGGCAGCCCAGAATCTTTTCTTAACAAATCCACCCAGACTCTACAGCAAAACTGGAGATGTCTGTCCAGCGGCGTCGCAAGACTCCGACAAAAACACGGGAAGTGGCAGTTACCATTTATAAACTCATCCAATTGGCGTAGGAAAAGAGTGCCAGGGGCCACTTTCGACGGTGGGAGAGATCATCGCATCTCATTGGATGACGACCACCCGCCTCAAGCTGGGTAACCCCCAACCAGTAAGGTGTCATCCCGCTACTGATTACCTGCTCTACTGGGTGCGTAGGGATTAGAGGAATCATCTTTGACAAGCAGGCAGTAAAACTCCGCACCAGACAAAAGAAGAAATACATCAACAACGAAGACTCCAGCTCTTCGCATCGCCAGCAGGAACGTTCGGACCATGTGTCCTGGAGCCACCAATGACGTTCAACAGTTGGATGACGCTCGCAAGACTGCTGTCATCGACCGCGAGCTCCAGCGGTTAAGCATCGACATCGCCTGCCTCCAGGAGACACGGCTTCCTGACAGTGGATCCATCAAGGAAGCAAACTACACCTTTTGGCAAGGCAGACCAACGGACGAACCTCGGCAGCACAGTGTTGGCTTCACTGTGAAGAACACTCTACTGCCCTCTGTCGCGCCACCTAGTGAAGGGACGGAAAGAATCATCAGCCTCCGCATTTCAACACCAACTGGTCCAGTTACCATCTTCAGTGTCTACGCTCCCACACTTTGTTCCAGCCCTGAGGCCATAGATGCATTCTACGAGGCTCTGGATGAGGCAGTAAACAGGACACCTAGCACTGAGAGACTAGGAGATTTCAATGCTAGAGTAGGTGCATAGCACAATGCTTGGCCATCTTGCCTTGGCTCTCGTGGCACTGGAAAAATGAATGAAAACGGCCAGAGGCTTTTGGAGATGTGCTGCCTCCGCGGACTTTGGGTCACCAACACCTTCTTTGCTGGCAAAGACCATCACAAGTTTTCCTGGAGACACCCCAGATCAAAACACTGGCACCAACTTGACCTCATCATCACCAGACGCAAAGACCTGAATTGTGTTCTACACTCTCGCAGCTACCACAGTGCAGACTGTGACACAGACCACTCCCTCATTGCCAGCAAAGTGAAACCCATCCCCAAAAAGATCCACCACTCAAAGACCAAAGGCAAACCGAGGATCAACACCTGTTGTTTAAGACACACCGAAAAGACCGAGCTCTTCCTCAGTAACCTCAACGCCTCCTGAAGTTGACACTGTGGAATCCAAATGGTCCATCATCCGTGATGCCATCTACAACTCTGCTAAATCCGCCTACGGAAAACGTGAGCGAAAGAGTGCTGATTGGTACGAGGCAAGCTAGGAAGAACTGGAACCCCTCACTGAAGCCAAGAGGAAGGCTCTACTCGAGTACAAGAACAACCCCACCCCCAGCACCCTCAAAAACCTTCGCACTGCACCCAATACTGCTCAGCAGGCCGCCCGCCGCCGCTGTGCCAACGATTACTGGCTCAACTTGTGCAGCAACATCCAGCTGGCCGCGGACATTGGCAATGTGAGAAGGATGTACGAGGGTATCAAGGAGGCAGTGGGCCCTCCTGCAACAAAAACAGCCCCATTGAAACGCAAGTCTGGCGAGGTCATCACAGACCAGGGGAAACAGCTAGAGTGCTGAATAGAGCACTAACTGGAACTGTACGCAACACAGAACGTGGTGACCAACGCCGCCCTGGACGCCCTCCCAGACCTGCCTGTGATGGTCGAGCTCGACGAACCGCCAACGCTGGAAGAGCTCAGCAAAGCTATTGACAGCCTCGCGTCTGGGAAGTGTCCAGGTGCAGATGGCATCCCAGCCGAGATTCTGCAAACAGGGAAGGCAGTACTACTCGAGCCACTCCATCAACTACTGTGCCTCTCCTGGGAGCCGGGCTATGTACCCCAAGATACGAGAGATGCCAACATCGTCAACCTCTACAAAAACAAGGGGGATAGGAGTGGCTGCAATAGCTATCGGGGCATCTCCCTACTCAGCATTGTTTGCAAAGCATTCTTCCGAGTGGTCTTGACACGCCTACAGAGCCTCGCGAAGCAAATCTACCCTGACTCTCAGTGCGGTTTTCGCGCCGGAAGATCCACGGTGGACATGATTTTCTCGGTGCGTCAGTTACAAGAAAAGTGCCGCGAGCAGTAGATGCATTTGTACCTGGCCTTCATTGACCTAACAAAGGCATTTGACCTCGTGAGCAGAGACGGCCTCTTCAAAATCCTGGGGAAAATCGGATGTCCCCCAAGACTGCTAGCAATGACAACATCCTTCCACGAGGGCATGCTCAGCACTATGTGCTTCAATGGAGGAACCTCTGACTCCTTCCTAGTCAGCAGCGGAGTTAAGCAAGGCTGCGTGCTTGCGCCAACCTTGTTTGGCATCTTCTTCGCCATGTTGCTGAAGTATGCTTTCAAAGACTGTACAGAGGGCGTCTACCTTCACAAACGAGGAGATGGCAACCTCTTCAACCTCGCACGACTCCGAGCTAAGACGCAAGTAAACAAAGTTCTCATCCGCGAACTGTTGTTTGCCGACGATGCTGCTCTAGCAACAAATAGTGAGGCTGAACTTCAAAGCCTCATGAACCGCTTCTCCCATGCCTGTAAGCAATTTGGACTGACGATCAGCTTGAAAAAGACCAACGTCATGGGTCAAGACACCGACGACCCACTGTCAATATCCATTGATGGGCACCACCTGGAGGCTGTAGAGAGCTTTATCTACCTGGGCTCCACAATCTCCAACTCCCTGTCACTGAATGCAGAGCTAAACTCTCGCATTGCCAAAGCCTCAGACACCTTGGCTAAGCTGAACAAGAGAGTCTGGACCAATAGCCGCCTGACCAAGAAGACAAAACTGAAAGTGTAGCAGGTGTGTGTCCTCGGCACCCTCCTGTACGGTAGTGGAGCCTGGACGACATATGCCAGACAGGAGAAGAGAATGAACAGCTTCCACCTCCGCTGCTTCTGGCGGATACTGAACATCAAGTGGCAAGATAGAGTGACAAACACTGAGGTCCTTGTTCGTGCAGGCATCCCTAGCATGTTCGGTCTTTTCAGTCAAAGACGTCTGCGTTGGCTTGGCCAAGTGAAGTGAATGGACCCGGGCGAATCCCCAAAGACATTCTGTATGGAGAGTTGGCTGAAGGTACACGACGAACAGGACGCCCCCATCTGCGCTTCAAAGAACTTGCAAGCGTGACTTGAGGCTTGCAAGCATTGACCCAAACAGCTTCGAGAACATGACTGATGACCGAGGGATGTGGAGGGGGGTAGTGCGAAATGGGGTCAAAGAAGCAGAGTGCACCCGAGGTGAAGCGCAGCATGTGAAAAGAAAAAGAAGGAAGAACAAGAACACCAGCCAAGCGGCATCATTCTTATCCTGCGCCAACTGCGGCAGGGACTGTCACTCGCGTGTGGGGCTCTACAGCCACTCCCGGAGATACCAGCGGCCACCTCGGATCTGATTCAGCCTAGCTGTACCACCGTCAGCCAGGACGAATGGATGTCGACGACGACGTATGGGTAGAAAGACCCCGACGGCCCAGGTCATTCAGCAAGCTAATTTAACCCTGGTTTCGCGGTTGGACTAGAACGGGCGTGGAATAGAGGCTGATGCGGGTGAATGGGCCTTAACGACATGCCAGTTTCAGTTCAACCGTGACAACACGAATAAGGTGCTATTGACCCGTAGCTCTTGTGGGCTACGGATCTAATTGTTAAATAGTACCTGTATTGAAGCTCCAACATGTGTTTTCTCACTGATTTCAGCTATGTAATCAAGTGGAAGGGTCTTCTTATCCCATTTCCGCACAAAATTCACCCCGCTGGTTTGAAGGAAAAGGACTGAATCCCACTTGAACCTCTCTGCCATAAATACATCCAATCGGTACGGTTCACCCACCTTGTTAAAAATATATACATTAATATAAAGTGAAACTTGGTTTGAATCACTGAAGAGTTGAACAAGTGGTGGGTGCAAGATTACGTGTCGCTAATAACGGACGAATGCGATAAAACGTTCCTTGAAAATATGTATAACGCAATGGGCTTCATGACAAAGTGCGTGATGACGTCTTACTAGCTAATTTTAACACCAAGCCTCGTTTGCACAAAACTATTCACATCATTTAGACATGGGTGGGTGCACGTGTGTTTTCTTTTCAAGTTTGCTCCTTTGGGATTTAGCTCATGCTAAAATTTACAAGTTTGATTTTCGAATTCGAGGCTTGGTGGTGAAATTAGCTAGTCAGACGTCATCTCGCATAAGGGCTAGTCGCACTAACCAACTGAGCAAAGCTTGTAGTATAGCAAGGTTATCACATTTTCACTTATAACAGTGATCATCATTTGAGAAATTTTAAGTTGCAAATGCTAAATATACCTTTTTTATTCGTGATTATTTTTTATCAAAATCCTAACCTTGATCTGCATTACACAAGAGGACTGGTACGAATTTGACCGAGCCCAATATACTTTTAAGCGGTCGAGGTTACAGGCCACGGGGCAAGGGCACATCTTCCACAGATTTGGCGCGTCTGGATAAAATCGGAGCTTTTACTGCCTGCAGTTCCGGTCTTGCTTAGAGTAGTACCCGAAAATTATCTTCCGCTATATTTCTGCGCTCGTCTAGCAATCTAGGCACGTCCAGCTTCATTTGGAGTTATAGTTATGTAGAAAATTGAGCTGCAAAGTTGTAAAAGTAAACCAACCTTCAAAGTCAAAAATAGCGCTTGTGATGTTAGATTCCCTGAAGTCTGGCACTTGCCACCAACAACAACACCATGCCAAGAAACAATTTCATTTTCACCTCAAATGCAATTAAGAAACAATTTATTGAGGGCCTTGAGTAAGGATCGAAATTCTTAGTATGGTTAAAGAAAGGTACAGCTTGAGCATTAACCGTAGATAATCTTTATTGGAAAACGTCGGCTATTGAAAGTTGTTGCCCATGGAACCTAGGCTCGATTTCCAGCCGTTTTAGAAGTCCGGTATCATCCTCCTCCCAAGGTGTAGGGCAAGGAACGCGGGCTCTCAAAACGGCTGGAAATCGAGCCTACATAGAACCAGGCTTTAAAAAATAATGAATGAAAGAACTTACATGTTTTAACTTTCTTTACGTTTTAGGATTTCTATGTTACCTTTAAGAGCTGGAGATAAGCTGACTGTCGCACATGGAATCGTTCTGTTCAAGGGATTGTTAAAAAGCTGTAATACCAGTCGTCCAGCTACGAATACCCATAATTCCTCTCCACCGGCAAAGGCCATGTTTTCCAGACCAGAGAAATGGAAGGAACTGCGGATTGCTGTGGTGAATCTAAGAGCGACATTGAAAATAATGAAGGCCTTCAGTCGCTTTACAGGAAGATTCATGGTTTATCTTCTTCTCGGGGGCCATTGCTGGGCTCATCTTTATCCCGTGTAACGGGTGCGTACTAGTCTGAGATGGATGGTTTTTAAAGTTGTTCTCCGAAAACCGACCATACGAAAAAAAAATGTAACTGGAGAATGTTAATATTATATAGCTACAACTGTAAGTTTCCGCAAACAGATAAAAATCCATAGGCATATTTATACTTCAGAGTGTAGCGCGAGATGTGATATTATTTGAAGAGAGACTCAAATATTTATACCCATAATTCCTAAGTGTATTGGTGTATCCATCTTTCTGTCCTTCAGCGCCAAATCCGCGGCCATCCACGGGGAAGAACTTCTCGTTATAATACCGGAAAACAGGATTTCCATTAGAGTCTGTCTCTAATTCCTTTTTTAATTCTAAATTTCCTTCATAATGTAGATTTCTTTGAGATTCTGATCTGAACCAATCAGAAAAAGAACTTCCTGCCGGATTTGAAGACTCCGCTAGCCAGCTGCCGTAAGGGCTCGCAATGTATCTTGGATTTTTAAACATCTCACGATAGGAACTTGGGATTCCAACAAAGTCACCATCAGCCGCTCTAAAAAAATAAACAAATGTTGAAACTGAGCCATTCCGTTGGTTGACTGAAGAAGATGCAATTGAATGACAACTTTGGCGCGATATTCTACGTTACCTAAAATCGTAGAAGGTAGCAGCTATGAAATAGTTTGTCTTGTTTGCTGTTGTGTTGGTCACAGGGGCTGAAACATTGGAAAATTTTATTTGAAAACACGTGCAAGAAAATCATGACTTCACAATGCCTACGTTTAAGTCATAGAGATACAGATGATAAACGCTCAAGCTATCACTCTACGACGACCTCTAAATCGTGTGATTAGTACACACCCAGCGGTCCTAGCACGTCCGCAGGGTTCTTTCATTCACAATGACAATAAAAATTAACAACCTTTAAATCATAACAATAAAAGCAAGATGGCACAAGCTAATACTGACCTGGTGTGGCCAACACATCACGCATGCGCACAACCATTTCACCCGGTCAATTAGCAGCCATGGACAACTGTTTCGGCCGTTTGGGCCTCATCTGCGTAGCGTATCTAAAATACTAAGCAGGTGTGTTTAGCCCGTTTAAGTGGCAGCTTCACATGCCAAACATGTGGTAAGCTGGGTTGGGAACAGCAAAACTGTTCTCCCATGGCAAGCGTGTGGGAAGGTGGATCACATTAAGAGATCGGTGTGTCAAGTAAATTAAAAACAACAATAAAAGCAAGGTGACACGCTAACACCAACCCGGTGGGGCCAACACATCACGCATGCGCACAAGGGGGTGATAAACAAACCCGCCTGGTATGTTAGCTACGCCATGCTGCTAATGAGGCCCAAAAGGCCGAAATTGATGGGGTGAAATGGTTGTGCGCATGCGTGATGTGTTGGCCACACCGGGTTGGTGTTAGCGTGTGTCACTTTGCTTTTATTGTTGTTTAAATTATAGTTAGTAACTACTGACTATGTTTAAATCAATCAACCTTTTCCTTCCAAGGTGGTAATTGAGGCTTTTTCGCTTTTCGGTGTCGTTCTCGTCCATATTGACCCCAGGGGACCCCCGCCAAGGTCAGTCCCATTGTAAGCTGTTACTGTCATGGTCACGTGACAAGTATAGTCGGTTCCAGCCTGCACGCCATCTTTTTGAGTGAACAGAAGGAAATTTTTCGTTGACGTTTGCAATAAGGTCGGTGCGTCCTTGCTCAAACATGTTACAGTGTAATTTACACTTTTGATCTATAAATGAGTAAAAACGAAACCTGCATGATTAACAGTTGAACACATTGAATATAGAATGGGTCCTCATCGCTGAAATGTTTTTGAGCATTTAGGCAGAGAAAATTCAATTCTTGAATACCGGTCTCGTCGAGAGGAATGAGAGCTTAAATATTAGATGAAATAGAGAAGAAAGTGTGCTTCCGGAGGCGATAGAAGGTATTTCACCATTCTCAAATCTGAAGTTGCCGTGACGTCACTTATGTCCAGGGATGCACGTAATTAGATCCAGGCCCAAATTTGATCCAACATAAAGCGTCCCGTTAAGTCATTATTTCGAACTATAAAGTAAGAGAATTATATAAGTGCGCACACTTGGAGCACGGGTTATAGACGAAAGGGAGAAACGGTCCTCCCACTTATCTGTACAATTTCAGCAATTGTTCAGATAAAGAAAAATAACCGAGGAGAAACTGTTCCCTTTGTCATTACATGTGAAAATGTTGTAACGTTCTTGCCTTACAATATAAGCACAACAGACATTAAGCCTGTGGAAAGCCAATGAACCGCACAGACTCGACGGTGGAAACGTAGTCTTCCCCTTCTTTGCAGCAAAACATGTTTGGATGAGTTAAAACTATAGCTGTTAACTATCTCAAAATACTAAACAACTCGATTTTAAGTTAGATATATGATAATGACAGTTGTAGTATCCGTGTTCTAACGTACCGTCCCCACCCTCCTTATATTTTTATGTAAAAAACATGCGCATGTGTAGAATAAAGTGAGCTCATGGAGTGAAGATTACTTGTTAAATGTGGAAGTATCCTACAATAGTATGTTTTAACGAATTCCTCAAGGACTCTAAGATATAGGTTTTAACTTGTAACTGGCCTTGACTGCATCCCAAGTGCTTATCCTAGTTGAGTTTTTGGTGAAGTTGATAAACGCGTGTAGTTCTTGGGGTCTATCCCACGTGACCAGCAACTCATAATCGCCTGAAGCTGATGCCGTTACATTGACAGGATCTGTAAATTGAAAACATTTTTGGAGCTAAGCTCCTGAGTTATATCTGACAAAATTTGTTCCCTCCCATCTAACCTCAGCGGCGAGAAGTACAGAGGGACCATGAGAACAAACACAAAACAATGATTTTTAACTTACTACAGAGGAATCTTTGGCGATAAATTTTTTCATAAGTTCCCTCTGGGAAGAATGTAACACTTCGAACTTGCGAAGGCGTGAAACACACCGCAGGTCGTCTAGAGTTAGTGGCTTTTATAACAGCAACAATGGAGTTGTAAACATTACAATCGCAGGCCAATTGGTTCAACTGGTTTATTCCTGAAAGATCACTGTGCAAACAAACGGTGAGGCCTTAGTTACTTTGGTCAATACGTTCATTTCCCTACAATTAAAACTATTTAACTTGCTACATGTATATAATTTTTTTAAAGAATTTTACCGTTGTACGGTTTTTTAATCCTATCCTGCAAGTAGTACATATAAGAATGAATAAATAAATGAATGAATGAAAGATAACACAAACTTGAACAAAGCCTTACATTATTGGAAATATATCGCTCTCCGAATAAATAGCTTGCCTGTTCAATGAGATTTATCGGCCTCTGATGGGCTTTTGATCCCTTAAGGCTGGTTTTCACTAGCGACGGAGTCGTAGTGAGAGTCGTAATCAGAAGCGTAGAGCGATACGATCTAATGAAAATCAAACTGTCGGAGTCGAAAGCAGTTACAATCCAGTGAAAACTGCATTGTCGGAGTCGGAAGCAGAAGCCGAAGAATAAACCAATCACAATGCTCGATAACAAGCATTTTGATTGGTTGGCTCTTCCGCTCCTGCTTCCGACTCCGACAATAGAGAGCTTTAGATTCTACGACGAGGACGAGAACGAGTACGAGTTTTGACTGCCCGTTTTTTAGCGAAAATACTAAGGAAATTTATAACCCGTTCGCTTAATCTTACTCTTTCTTAGCAATATAGGTTGCTCAGTTATTCTTATTGCTGGTAACTGAGCCTTTTTGCTAATCAAAAAAAGCCAAAACTGCTACCGTGTTGTTGACTTGTTTTGATTCGACGACATTTTTGCAAAATCTCCTACTAAAATGACGACGGCATCACGTTTTCCCGCCAAAATGACGCTGGTTTGCGCGCGCTCACTGTTGTCTTATGAGAAAATCTCGTACTCGTAGTCGTTCTCGTACTAGAATTCTAGTTTTCACTGCATCATAAGCGACGGAGTCATAAGCGGAGTTGGAAGAAAATGGGAACGTTCTGATTCTTCCGACTCCGATTCCGTCGAGCGTATGACTCCGCTTACGACTCCGATCTTCGATCATCACCAGGTCATAAGCATTCTTACGACTCGGACTCGGACTCCGTCGCTAGTGAAAATCAGCCTTTACCAAAGAAAAAGCAAACAAGACGAAATTCGTAATATAGAAGTGATTCATTCTCGCACTTAGCTGAGCAATTTAAGCAATTGCCTCTTGTAGACACCTGAAAAATCCAGGCCGCTTGAACGGGCTTCGAACCTAATAATTTGGAGGACTGGGAAGAAGAATCTTAACGCCGTATCCCACAACTGCGCGCGGCCTTAGGTGTTGTTTCCAAACTCCCTGCAGTATTTCCATCGCCAAAACTCAACAGATCATTACGTGTCTACCACATTTCCTGTTACTGAATGAACATTCAAGTAGACCCGACAAGATCTAACCTCGCCTCTGCCATGTTGAATTCGAAAATAAGGCAGCGCGTGGTTTTGGGATACGGCCTTAAAATTTTTCTCCCGAGTCCTCCGAATTACGTCACCAGATCACCTGGCTGTGATACCCGAAATGAGCTCTGATGAAGCCACACAGTTGGGAGCAGGTCAATTTGTTGGGCTCATTTGTTCCCGTGAAAGGATTTAATGAATGAAAGAAACACATATATATATATATATATATATATATATTTTTGATATTATATATATATATATATATATATATTTGAAGTACGGGTTAAAGTAGTGATTCATCTTAGATAACTGGCATCAGTGAAAGCGAACCATCGAGTTTTCTGGGTACCTGTAATTATGTATCTATACTTGCAGAAGAGGAATTCCCAAAACTGCCTTTCAAAGTATCATAAGAAAAAGTTTACCTGTAACAGATAAACACTTAATACGTAATACTTACAGGTACGTTAGACTTGGGAGGTAATTGAAGCAGTCCTTCCCAAGATTCTCTATCTTATTATTTTGCAGCAGTCTTAAAATCGAAAAAGCACAAATCAACAAAATAACACGAAAAAACAAACTGATAAAATCAACAATCAACAAAACCACATTTACACAGGAACACATGATAGCTTCAACCGAATTTGCAATGCCAGCAAAATCAGGAAGTTAAACGTTGTCATATACTCATTGATTGGTGACTAATGCATAAATTGGTTATAAAGGGCAATACGGAAGTTGCTATAGAAACAGCGATGGAGTAATTTTTTCTGAATGTAATAAATCTAAATGCGAATGACTTGCTAGAGCTTGGCACTGGTGGTGCTTTGAAAGTTCTCATATTGCACCTTTCAGAATATCACCCGTACCCATAATTATAAGTCACCAAATGCAATGGCGTACATACGATCGCTTATAGATATCAACAATTAGAAGAAGGCAGCATTTTGAAATGCATTTGACAACAAAAATATGTTAAAAGATATGTACGACTTTTGGAATTAACCCGCCTAAAAGTTATTCGTGACTTCATTCAGGTTCAAGTGATAAATAACGCTTGAAATTTAAATTAAATGAAGTCTTTGTGTACACAAATTCGTTGACTGACGTACAACACAAACTCTTAATTTAAGTTTGAAACTCTTGTAATCACTTGAAAATGAAGTCAGGATGATTGCGAAATGTCGCATATTTTTGTCGTCAAATAAACATTGCAGTAAATTTGCAAAATAATAAAATGAACAAATGACGGATTAATTTATCCAGGAACCAATTAATTGAACAGGTCTATCTACCAACAGAATAACTTTTACATCAAGAAAGGCAAGGCAATCAGTAAACTAAATACTGAAAGCTCTCAGCTTGTATAACTGAATTTGAGGTAATTTACATCATAATGGTTACTTTTACATTACAAATGAAAGCATCACTTACAATTTACTTAGACGTCCTAACTCAGGGAACGTTGGTACAAATTCGATTTCGTTTTCATGTAAGTACCTGTATTTCAAGACAGAAAAATTGAAGACACTGTGACAGAATGTTTTTTTCATACTCCCAAAAGGAGATCTGTGTGCAGGTGTAATATCTTTATGGGGGTTATCACTTAAATTACAAAAAAAAAAAAACACTAAAAGTCAAAATCACTGTTGGTTGTATCTGCTCGAGCGTGATGCAACGCATACCAGTTGGTTGCTTGCTTGAACTCTGTAATTAACACCCAGGGCCCGGTTGTTCAAAAGCCGATTAGCGCTAATCCCAGATTAAAAATTAACCAAGGAATTTACTTCTCTACTGCCACATGCTGTTCAACGCTGATATTCGGCGGAACTTTACATTAGAAGAAGTCAATCTTGAAAAACAAAAATAGGCAAAAGAAACTTTGACCAACAAAGTGAAAACATAAAACAAAAGTTTACGATAATCCTGGATTAAGTTAATCGTCTTTCGAACAACCGGGCCCAGAATGTGAGAGAGCATAGTTGATTCAGAAAGGGAGCGGTTTGCGGAACCCTAACAGTTTGAAAAAATCTTTTTCTTTATAATTTTCTATCTCATGTTCTGTACCTTCCAAATGTGGCATTCTTTTCAGTTTAGGTGGTTATGATCTTCAAGTGCGATTCATGGTAATGGTAATGGTAATGAATTTATATAGCGCATTTTCTATTATCATATTCAAACGCGCTTTACAAGCAAGTGATCTATGGGTGAGATCGGACATCAGCATATACAGACGCCGCTGGCAGCCGCTATCAGTCCATTAGCGATCTCACCCAGCACATGAATGAATTAAATGAGGCCTGACCACAACACCGGGAGCTCCATGCCCTACTCTTTACGAATAGTGTGTGGGTTCTTTCACGTCCCACTGGGTTGTGAACATTGAAGGGTTGTGAGACGGGGCATACGGTTTATAGTCCTTATCCGAGAAGACTTGAAAGTCTAAGTACTTGTGGATGGCATAACTGCAAAGCCAGCACATTCTCCTCAGTTATTTTAAGACCCTGAGTGATGGTCCGGCCGGAGTCGAACTTACGACCTCCCGCATGGCAGCCCGATGCTCAACCAACTGAGCCACCGGTGTCACTTTATACGTTCATTTACGATAAGATTGGGATCAAAGACTGAGATCAAATAAACGAGCATTTTGGGTTTCCCTTCCAATCCAATCATCACTCTCCTCTTTTCCAATATTCTTTTGTTCGCACACTCCCCTACCCATTGCAATGGTCCTCTTTTAGGGCTGACTATGTTGTCATCTACAATCCCGCTGAAAAGAATACTTACAGATGATTCATCTTGATCAGGCCGTTAAAAGCACCAGGCTCAATAACGCTTATTTTGTTCCTGTACAATTCTCTGTCGTTAAAAAACAATACAATAACTTGGAAGCTTGTAGTCAAAATAGTAATGAAAATAAAAGGAGCTTTAAAATTATATACATGGAAAGGGATAGAAACGTTTGACAACAATGGACGACAAATATATTGAGCATCATTCCTGAAAAATTTGATAAGCTTCTCAGAAAATCGCTCCATTTAATTGACATCTTAATCGACGCTAAGACCATTTAGTTTTTGCAACCAGGCTTTAAATTCTTCTGCCTTTACACTAATTTGTTCTGAATTGTGCGTGCGACACCTGAAAAGGCTAAGATACAGTGATATGCAACCCTTCGGTAAAAGCAAAAAATTAACTTACAGTTTTACAAGATTTTTAAGTTTGCTGAACGTGTTAGCTCTCAGAAAGGTAATGTTGTTGTATTGAAGATACCTGTAAACATGTGAGAGAGAAAATAAACACGTTATTTTTCTTTTTCATGAACAGATCAAAGATGTTGTTCCAATTTTAGTCCTGACTGTGACGGATAGATAGATAGATAGATAGATAGATAGATAGATAGATAGATAGATAGATAGATAGATAGATAGATAGATAGATAAAACAATAAAACGGATATCATATCGATAAAAATCTAGCCATTAAACTTTCTTGCCATAGCAATGACGATGGCCGTTTACCAACCCCAGTAATGCAAACAATGAAGGGAGCACTCGACCTTGCTCGTCCTATTGCCAAGTTCGCAGATTATCGGGGTTTCGAAGAATAGTCGACGGGATTCGCGAAAGTGTCCGATACTCGTGTCAAAATGGGGCTTAAATTAAAGGAGCAACAGAGCTTTCTAAACTTCGTAGATAAGCGATCGAATGCGACCTAGCAATAAAACATTTGTGACTACAGTATCCAAATTCCAACTATATCAAATGTACCGACCTCACATGCAGGACATTGTTTTCTAGGTTTTGTTCGGTTAAATTTTCTAGTGATTTTAATTAGCAAGTGACACATTTCACAAGTAAATTTTAGTTTACTCTTCCCAACATTTGGCAAAAAAACCCGAATAAATTAGCTTCCAACAGAGAAAACGTTTTCTACAAAAGTTATTTGATAAGGTAATGTCATTATGTAACTAGTTAATCAATTTCTTAGGGGTCTTATTGCATGTTGTTGATTCAGTCTCCTACAAGCGGCCACCACCCTTAAAGTAACCACTTTGTTGTGCACCAAGGGTGGTTAATTAGTTCCGAAAGAGTTCACTGTAACTTACAGTTCCCTGAGATTTGGAAATGAATCCAGCCAGCCATCGGGTATCGATGGAATCTCATTATTTTGGAGTTCTCTGTGAAAAAATAAGCATGTGTCAAATATTATGAAATTGTAGTCATATAAATCAACATCAACACCTTACTGAGCAACTTAATAAGTTAACAGTTCTTACAAAAATAATGGATTTTGACTTTGCAAGGCCTTGGAAGGAAACAACACCAGCTTGTTGTTGCCAAGCTTTCTGTGGAAAGAGAACATTTTCCCAAGTTAATTCATGTTGTTCAAAGGATATGGTGGCTTTTAGAATTAGTGTAAAACAAGGGGAGGCGTCGGTTTTTGATGCGTGCTTCCAGAAGTTGATTGATATCATCTTTACGTCCCGTAAAATCAATGTTAATGCTTACATCCGCCCTTTGATTGTGACTCCTTTGAGAAATTCATCATGGACACTTTGTATTTTGTTGTTGGCGAGGTTCCTGTAGATGAAAATGATGACTTTATATTATTTACATTGTAGACTCGATGTTATGAAACAGGGCATCTCTCTTACATCTAGACTAATTAAGTTCGTACCGTCGCGAAGATTCATGTTCAGTAAATCAAGGACAAAGGAGCGTGTTTTGAATTGGCTTCGGCTTGTAAATAATGCCTATGGGGTTTAATTTGAAAGACTGTAATTTTAAAAATGCTCTAATAGGGAGGCACAAAAAAAATTCCTGTTTGAAACAACTACTTTTCCTCAAAATGTAGACACCAAAGCCACGTCTAATGAAAGGCGGAGGATCTCGTCCTAGAACGTGTGCGGTCATTCGCATAAATATCTTACTCCTGCATTTCGTGATTTATGGGCACGAGTGATGTTTTGAAAGTAATGGAAATTGCACGAGACGTAGAAAGAAATGCACGTGCAAGTTCATACGATTTTTTTATTTTGATGCAATGAAGAAATTAATCCATAACTGTCTTTCCATAGAAACGTCACTATTGCACTCTATAACCTAGTTATGAATTCTTCATTGACTAACCAGAAACGCGATATTCTGTTTAGTATACAACAAAGAATTAAAAATTAAAGACTACATGGCAATCTCTTACAGCTGTCCGTGTATGGTGGAACCGCTGTCACCAAACATCTTGACCGTGATTGCCTCGACGACATTGTTATCCAGTCTCCTGAAAATCATGGAATAAAACCTTAAGTCAAAGTTTGATTTATCTCTCTTAAGCTTTCAATACATCCCCTTTTCAGAGGAAAAGTTGTTAAGGTATTGTATGACCGCCCACGTTCGGACATTTAATTAGGTCAATCAGGCTTTTTTCACTTACTTACTTAGGCCCATCTCTCCAGGTGGAGCATAGGCCATCGACATCCCTTCGCAAGCGAACTCGAACTTGGGCTTTGTTCAAGTCGTCTTATTTGATTCAGTTACAAATAAGATTTAGAATAGATTTAGTACGGTCACTGAAAAACCGCTTGTGAGTTAGTTTGGTTTCAGCCTTGTTTCACTATAAGGATCAAGAGTGTCTTGCAAAAAGTCGCGAGAGCGCTGAGGTTTCGTAATGATCAGCAAGACGGGACTGTAAGTAATTTACTATATCTCTCTCAAGTATTCCGTAACTAAGCTTTAAGTCAGAGCTCGTATTATATTATTGCAGTAGCTTTTCAGTCTCAATTTTGGAGCTTCCACTAAACACGGTTCATGGCCATAATCGACCTTTGAAACCCACCAATGGGTTTTGTACATGATATTAACTACATGCATTTCCGTAGTCTTTTTTGTCAAAGATACAGCACGACTTTCAGTTGTTTGATTGTTGGATTATTGTGTCCTCTATTGAAAGTATAATCTGCATAAAATTCAAAACTCTAGCAGTTTTATTGAATTTTCAAAATGATATTCTCGCACATACAATAAAGGCTTGTTGAAAATAAACTGAATGAACTGGTAATTTTCTATTTCACCGATCAAAGAACCGTCTCCAACCAGTAGTTTGCGTCCTCCAGCTGCAGGTTATGAGCTCTAGGTAATATAAAAGCTACCTACTGCATATACTTGATTTTAACTTAAGAAATACGTACAGGTGCCTTGTATCAATCCTGAGAAATGCATTTTCTTCGATTGTGTGAATCTTGTTGTTATTCATGTCGCTATGATAAATGCAGAAGGTAAAGGTAAAGGTACACCTTATTTAACGTCGGTATTTTACCCCCCTCTTTCCATCAGTTCTCCGTTTTAAGGGTATTTAAAGGTACTTAAGCTACACAGAAAGGAAAGAAGTCGAAACAAGGATGTGAGATCTGGGGATCGAACTAACCGACTGTGCCGCCCTTGGCCAAAGAACATTTTAGCCTTTAGATTTATACCGTTTGATCAAAAGTCTACAATTTCGTTGCATCTTTCAACGCCATTTGCACTTTCATTTTAGGCTCCTTAAACTGTACCCGGGTTGGCTCAGTTGGTTGAGCATCGGACTACGGTGCCAGAGGTCGCGGGATCAACAACAACAACAACAAAAAAAAACTCCCGCCGGACCAGCACTCAGGGTCTTTAAACTATGACTAAAGAGAAAGTGCTGCCTTTGTAATGCCATCTGCTAATAGTCAGACTCTCTAGTCTTCTCGGAAAAGGATTATAGGCCGTAGGCCCCGTCTCAACCTTTCAATGGCCGTTTTTATAATAGACGCATACTCTGTTCAGACGGAGTGTGCGTCTCTCATGTTATCCGGGACGAGACGAACTATTCAAGACGCATAATCCGTCGCGTATGTTAAATCTATCTAGTATAAAGACGCGCACAAGGCGAATAATGCGTCTGGACGAACTATCCAGTCTAGTGCGTCTTGGAAGACGTACTTAGCAATATAGTGAGGGGACAGTTTGTCCAGACGCATTATGCATCTTGTGCTCGTCTTAAGACTAGACGAAGTTAACAAACGCAGAGAAAATGTTTGCCCAAGTTCGTCCCAGACGAATTATGTGTCTCTAGTAGAAAAACGGCCAATGTTCACAACTATGTTGGACGTAAAAGAACCTGTTGTGTTCTTCACCTCAAAATGATTTTACAAACACAGTTTAATTTAAACGGAAAACATCCGACATTCAACATCCAACCTTTTACATAGAGCAAAAAGCAATATATATATACATATACTTAAATCCTAAAGGAATACCGGGGTAACAATGTAATTAAGGTCCTATTCAATCGAACAAAGCGTCAAAGTTGTACTCAATTGTACACAACGATCAGTATACACAATACCGAATCAGTTCCACAACAGAACCCACACACTATTCGAAAAGAGTGGAGCATGGAGATCCTGGTGTTATCATATTTTTCTCTGTGGTATATCATGGTTGGGAAGGTAAATGCTCTGAGATTGTTACTTAGTCTAGCTACACAAAGCTACTCTAAAATCCTAGTGATGAACATGATGACTAGCTTAAGTGACTCTTAGTTTTAGCGATAATTATTCATACTTACATATCCTTTGTGACCGTGACATCTTTAAATGTCTCCGAAGCGATCTTTTCCAGCTTCAAAAACCTGAGATCCCTGATTGAGGCAAAATAAAATCGAGGTAAATAAAAAATATATACGTTTGAGTTAATCTAATAAGAGTGCACCTTCGAACATTTGTGGGTGTCACTAAATGGTAACTGTCAAATACCCTCCTGATACTGAGACTACGAAAAAGGGTCCAAAGTAGGATTTGAAACCATGTCCCTCCTATAAGTTCAGCTTTATCAATATGTACACATACTTACATGTGACATGTTTCCACGTTCTCGAACGCACGCCCGCCAATACTCTTCAAAAGATTTTTCTCTGAGTTTTCTCTTGCAAATTGACTAGAACAAAAAAGGAACATTTAAAGGAGTTCACGCAATCCCCCTCCTTAATTAAATGAGAGAAAGATTTCAATCTTCATGAAAAATTAGAGATTAGATTCGTGAATGGTTATCTACTCTAAATGATGTAAAAGCCATTCGCGGCTTGCTGTGATAGCCGTATGCAACAACCAAGGGAAGGAAAGAGCAATGTCTTAAGTTCAGAGAATGCCAGGCTGGTCTACCTTATATGACATCGATACAAACCGATCTTGAGAGGTTTAATGTGGGTTTAACTGCAGCTTCTTTTTGTTGTTTCCTTGTAGCAGAATGGGGCATTTAAACCAGTAGAGGGGGTAACATGGCTACAACAAATACACTTACAGAGAACATTTTGGGCCCTTGAATCCTTTGAAGGAACCACTGTCGATTGAGACTATCTCGTTGTCATGAAACCCCCTACGTCAGAACAAGGAAACAGAAAAGATCTTTGTGTTACTCGAACAGCAAGTTATCACCTCAATGGCTTAGTTACGCCAAAAGCAATCAGTTCAAGCCGTCAGTGGAAATTATATCAACGTCAAGATCACTGCCGGTTGCCGTCCGTTGGGCAAAAAAGGTTGCGTGCTTAAAAGCTCCCTAATGACGTCATGATCATGACTCGCCTGGTAGACAACAAATCATATCAAGAGTCAGTTCAACGACCAGGGTATTTAGACGATGCACAGGCACAATTACCACTTGTTTCTGAAGATGAATTCTGCTCAGTTAATTGAAACGCACATCACATTCAACAGTTCTTTTGATGAGTGTACACTCACCCAGATAGCGATGTTGCGCAGACATATTGCATGCGTGCGCGCAGTATTTAAGACTTCTCTCACCATATCGTCCCTCTGCTACCAGTACCGAGTTTACATGATACACTAGCCGGAGGGTTACAGGTTACGTCAACAAATGTGCCTTTGGCGATGGATGTTATTCTATTGTAAGAAAAGTCTCTAAAAAAACAAAGAAAGGACAAGGAAGGGCATCAGCGCGCAATTGACATCGGGGTTTGTTGGATAAAGATCACTGGTTTCTGTTCATGTAATGCCGAACTCTATAGAACGGTTTATCAGAACAAAAACGTAATAATACATGTCTGAAGCTACATGCATGAATGTAATCAATACTCACACAAAGTTCATTTCCTTGTTGCTGAAGTCCGCACCATTTGGAAGATATGTGAGATGGTTATGCTGTAGGTTTCTAAATATTTCAGTGATATTAATCGTGTTACAAACATTGACACTTGTGTCTCAAATGTTACGATGAATGTGTACACCAGCATGTAGATTTAAGGATTTTATTGAAGAAACAGAAGAAGAGGAAGAAGAAGAAAAAGAAGGAAAAGAACACGAACAACAACAACATCGACAATTACAACTCGACAAACAAGAACACGAAGACGAAAGTTACTGCATGATGGATTGATACTTACAAAGTGCTAAATCGTTTGACTTTTGCAAATGTCCCATCTTCAATGAAGGCTATTTCGTTCTTGTCCAACCACCTGTTTGAAAATGAAATACGAACTTCATACCTCACAACGTTTTGAGGGTAAACTGCATGACTTTCAACAATCATTACTTGTGACAATTTTTCTTCTTCACCAAAGAAAGCGTTTTGTTTACAGAAAAAGGTCAAGAAAATCCTTATCACTTACAGTGTATTTA
>NC_090869.1:69175799-69188299 GCF_036669935.1 Montipora foliosa | reverse complement strand
TACTGTAAGTTAAAGCCAGCGCACGCGGGCGATAAGTAACTTACACTACGGCCTGAGCAAACAAGGTGTAAAAGATATCTATTCAATAACAATAAAAGTTAAATGAACTTTATTTAACGAGGGTGGGCATATATTACTGAACACTCCGAAGTTCACTTTGCGACCCTCACATGATACCACAGATTTAGAGCTACAACTTGCAGAGGGGTACCCAGGAGGCTATTTAAAAATGACCTTGTTCCCGAGTCCTCTACTTTCGATTTGGATTATAGAGAGGTCCTAGGAACAAGTTTAATTTGCAAAGAGTGGTAGAGTTGAATTTCGGGACTATCGCTCCATCTGAGAATAGCTAATTAGAGTGCAAATTACCGAAAATGTTCTTACATGTATTTCAGATTTGGCAAATCAAACCAGTTGTCTGGAATCCAGTCCAGTTGATTGTCTATGAGAATTCTAAAAAAAAAACATAAATAAATAAATAAATAAATGAAAAGTAAACTCTCAATAATACCAATACTTCGTTACCAGGAATTCAATGCATTCGGAAATTTCACGAGAGGACGACTGAGTCCGTTTACTACATACTAAGTCACGAACTCCTGTCTGACTGAGGTATTGATTTCTCATTAGATTACAAAGGTGTTCCTACCAATGTTACTACTAATGATAGGTTTCTTTACCAACCTTGTGCAGCTCGAATAAGATGGCCCCGTGCGTATATAGTCCCGAAATAGTTTAAATCGCGCAAATCAATTGATTTCTAATGACATTTTTGGTAACGTTGCCGTCTTCCTTGCTACAGCCCACTTTTATTGTAATTCAAACCGACCATGTTTGTAGAAAATTGGTAGATTCATCCTTTCATGTTTCGACAGAAACTTCTGCCATCTTCAGTTAGAATCAACAATTACTGACCATGTCAATCTTAAACTATCTTTTTGATTCCCACATTTTCACGCTATACTTCATTCGGTTGTTACTACTTTTCACATTAGCATTTTCTATTTATTATAAATTCAGCTTCCATCGCTTTGTATTCTGACTAACTGAGGATGGCAGAAGTTTCTGTCGAAACATGTTTTATAAACTCAAAGGTTTCGTCGTTTTCTTAAAATTAATATATGCGCAAAATCGACTGCACAACGATAATTGACTGTCAACACAATTAACAGGAATAGCATTAATAGAATTGAAGAAAAGACTTAATTAACAGGAATAGTACTGATAATAAACCCACATTTTGACCAGATTCTTAGGTAATACTGTGTAATTGTAACGCCAAAGTCTGATCTTGTTGCTTAACAAATCCCTGAAAAAAAAAATCAATATGAATATCGCTGCATTGATATAATCCTAGTTACCTTAATCAATGCACTTTGCGCTTGCCACTGATAACTGAGTATTTCTCTCGAGTCCCATATTTTATATTATTATTATTATTATTATTATTATCGCAACCAAGTCGTGCTGGCCCATATTACCATGAATCAGAATACACTATAGACTTCTGAACGACATCCAACAATAATTAACTATGAGATAAATTATGTTATAAAATAATTTGGATACTACGCGCATTCTCATTGGTCAATAGCTGTGTTTAGATGAGAGTATGTAAACACAGGTTTGACATCGCAAGAATTTTGATTGGTTATGTGTTGTCAGACGGGCGTTTTGATAGGCTGGTAGGAAATATGAGCGCTTATCAAGAAAATCTGTTTCAATCAGAAGTGAAAATATCCAGCATATTCCTTTATTTGTCGAATTATTTTTGAAAAATATGTCCAAAAGCAATGTTTTCCTTGTTTACATAGCCTCATCTAAACACGAGGGGGAGTTGGGAGAATTCTCGACAGTCATGCAAACCCTCGACTACGTCTCAGCTTTGCATAACTGTCTCGAATTCTCCCAACTCCATCTCGTGTTTAGATGAGGATATGTAGACAAGGAAAAATTCCTCAAAATTTCTTAAATCTAAATGCAGATTAGAGTAAAATACGTACAGTGTATATACCCCACTTAGGGTCTCAAGCTACGCATGCACAAAACTATTATCACTTGCTTAGTCTCAATCTCGTTCCCAGAGCCACGATCCTTTTGGCCTCTCTTCTATCTGCGGAAACGTTTGCTCTACGGTATTTTGTTTTGTGTTTCTCAGTTATTTGGCATTATGTCTGTTCGGTCGACGAATTACTAGGTAGTCCGGCACATAATAAGGAGTTTTAAGCATGCAACGTATTTGATCCATGGAAGCCAACCGGAAGTTGTCTTGAGGCTATGACATTTCACCCGTGCCCACCATAGTCTCCATAGTAGCCCAGTGGTTAGAACATCCGACTTGATCAAGGATGGTCATGGGTTCAAATTCTATCTGGATCTCGGATTGTTTCCGAGTTTCCAGTGTATAATTCTCACATACGCTCACTGTGACATTTACCGTATATTGCTAAGTAAGTTTTCACTATTAGAGACGATTATTTTAAAAATCTGGGAGAGACCACTGTCTTGGCATGAGCAATGTTAACCGCTGTTTAGCCACACACCGGTGACTCGGTTGAGCACCGGGATGCCAAGCATGCGGGAGGTCGGGAGCTCGACTCCGGCCGGAGCAACACTCGTTGTCTTAAAACAACTGTGGAGAAAGTGCAGCCTTTGTAATTACACCCGCAAATGATTAGACTTTCAAGTCTTCTCGGATAAGGACTATAAACCATAGGCCCCTTACTACATCTTCCATGTTCATAAGTTCCCTGTGGTTGGCTTTTCGGGCCCGAAAGTTTTCGGGACTTTCGAGAAACGGGCCCCAGGAGCCCATTACCTGGAGTCACCACCTTCCATATTGACCCTATGAGTAAACCCTGTCTCTTATCTTTATATTTTTAGAAGCAGCTCCCAGTGGGTTTTCTTCGGTGTTTTCACAATAGCCAAGCATAAAAGACCAGTGGTAAACCATTGATGGTCATAAGAAGCACATCCGTAAAACGAAGGTATTTTAAAATATAGCAGCTCTAGAAATAAAGAGTACAATAGATATGAAAACTCCGGGTAATTAAGGGACTCCTGCTCGTGCTTAAGCTCCCTAATGTGACTAATGTCAAGTCGGCTATAGTTATTGCCCATAAATAATTTAACGGCGGGCATTTTTGTGCCCCAGAGGAAATGTCGGTCTAATTTTATGCGAATGAATTATTTTGTGTCCCGTCAAGAAACGTTATTGTTTGTTACGAGAATGAAAACCAGTAACTAAACCACCGAAATGGCTACGAACGTTCCTATTGCCATAATTGTCTCTTAGGTTAAGTAAGTAGCTTACAGTTCTGTCAGGGCTGTGTTTGTAGACAGGTCTGGAAATTCCTCAAGTTCATTCATGGCCAGGCTCCTATATCGACATGGAAAAGGAGTCAAGCAAAATATAAGTAAGTGTAATTAAGCGGGGAGCACCGCCACCATCTTAGCGTCCCTGTGCAACATCGGTCAAAAACTCTAAAAGATTTCGCTTCATTGGTTCAAACCTCGTTCGGATCAACGGGCAATTAGTGTCCTAAAACAATTGAGATAAATCTGCTGTCTTACTTGCTAATGACACGTGAATTGGTTTCACCTTTGACGAGAGCAAAATACGGAATTTCGTTAAAGAGCTCATTTATACTGATAACCTGTATTGGTAGACAAATAGTAGGGGATGTTAGCTACTTCAGAGGTAAATAAAGTGCTTTATGATATGGCAAGCAATTTTCAGGCAAAATGGAGAACTCTGATTGGTTGATTTTTGTAAGAACCCCCGATGAGTATATGGGTTATTAACTATTTTTAGTGCCAGCGGTTTTCCAGTTATAATTAAATTTCAACCTGCAATCTGCAACCTGCAAAACATGCTCGCCGTATTTTACTTCACTTTACTTGAGTTCTTTGTGTACTTACAATTTATCTAATTGCGTCAGGTTGTGAAATACCTCCTCTTCGATATATTGCAGTTGAGCCTTGAGAATTTTTCTGAAGAAAAAAAAACCCGACAAATTCCTCGGAATGAAATGGCACACTCTTAGCTAATTAAGTGACTACAGCAGACTTACATTTTTGTCAAGCGCTTAGATAGTTGTCCATTTCTTATGGTCTTGATGATGTAATTTCGTACTGTCCTAGAAAGTAAACAGATAAAGAGATAGATTTATACGCTATAACAAGACATTAAAAGCTAAGAGCTCATGGGTCGTGTGCTACACTGCCGCAATAAATTAAAAGAGAAGTGGCATTCCATTAAGAAACAAAACGGCAACTTTGATTTTTTTGTGCACTGAGATATGTGACGGGAATTTTTATTCCACGGGTCCTTTTTTAATGCAATGAGTGATGAAAGAGGCTTCCTAAATCGCTTTGAAAATATAAAAATCCATCCAGGAATACGTCTCAATTAAAATTCGAGTCCAAAGGAGAACACAGGGCACGTCCTGGCGAGCTAAATTGTAGAATCGGAGAAGAGGGAAGGATCGAAATCATCTTTGCGGTGTGCATGCAGACTGGGCAAAAATGGCAGCAGACCAAGAAAAGTTAATGGACGAGGCTTCACTTGCTAAAAGGCGCACGGAGACGAGCAAACATATAGACAGTTAAATGTAAAGTGGAATTTGTGGTCGGATCAGTTGTCTTTTGTACGATTTGAAATTCCATCGATCTCGATACGTCTCTGCATCTACACTAGTTAGTAATTGATGACTGTGCAAACCTCAACTGGGGTGAGATGAAATGATTCCTGAAGCAAACTGAATTGAAACTATCATGTCTAAACTGAGGCTAAGAAGATAATTATTTGTACAAGGTAAAGGTAAAGGTACATCTTATTTAAGGCCGGAAGTTCCTTTACTCTCTATAGAGTATTCTCCAAGGAAGCCGACGGTGCGTTCATTTTACTCCTCTCCTTCCACCAGTGCCCCGTTTTAAAAGCATTCAAAGCTACCTGAATCTACACAGAATGGAAAGAAGTCGAAACAAGGATATGAGGTCACTAGGGATCGAACTTGGGACCTCTTGCAACAAGGTCGCGCACTAACCGACTGAGACCGACTGTGCATTGTTTAGGAAAGGTATTTCTTTTATTGTGGGGAGTGGGCCGGATATTTTAGATTTTTTTGCGCCGAAAAAAGTGCCTTCAGAAATACCCAAACAAAAACATCGGACTCTCCCTCTCTTAGAGTGCAACCCCCACCAATGGCGGTGAGCCGGAAGACTTCCAGCCTCGAGCTCAGATTAAGCGATTGTTTGAGGAAAGTGAACTAGTCAGTGGGGACAATGAGGCTATTAGAAAGTATTCAGATAAATCTCTTCGATAAATACATTGTCCCCGAAAACCTTGTGGCAGAGTATGCTGAGCACCTTGCCCAGATAAAAATGCACAAGGAGAAGAAGAAAGAGGAGATATACTGATAGTGAGCGAATGGAACGGCAATTATGTTAATTATGCGAAGATAGTTTTTTGATATGTAAAACTTTCGAAACTTGTAAATAATAATAATACGTTCATTTCAAAATGGTTCAGTTTGTTCTCTAGTCACCAGCACGAGAGCTATTTCATGTTTTGGGAATAATCGTTCTTTTTATGAATTCTCTTGAGAACACTTTCCAGTTGCAAAGCCCCTTGGAACTCGGTAAAATAGTAACAATAGAACGCATGATCGTCAAACAAGACGACATGAAAGCGCCATTTTTATCCTCTCGAGGCGGCCCCTTACATTTGCTCGCTATGCAAATTTGGTTCCGTCACGAAGTGGCTCTCTTTATCAAGAAAAAAGGAAAGATGGGCTTCTGAATAAAAAGTGAACTCGTGCTTTTTAAAAAATTACGAATGGTTTCTTTACTTGTGATAATGCGGAGCCATCTGGCTGATAATATTTGCCTTTTCGGTACAAAGGTTATTATGACATATAATAATGTTCTCAAGCCAGCTATAGCGCTAATTCGCAAACACAAAGATACTACTTACAGTATTTCAAGGTTATCAGGGCATTTAAAGTATTTTTCTTTGGTATCGCACCGACATTCTCTGCATTCTTTGACTCTAGTCTCCGAAGAAGATCTGTTGTACCAAATTCGTTCGCTGTAATCATTGTTCCAAAATCCGTCCCATTCAGCGTATCCTAAAGATGGATAACGAAAAGTCCAATAGTTATGACCAAGAAACAATTGCCAGCCATGGTTTGGAACTGCTCCAGCAACGTATAGCAATATGGCAGTAGCCAGGAAGCGTATGAATGCTTTGTTATGAAGGCACAGAATGTCTGTGAAAGGCATTATGGCAAAGCACTTGGAAGTTCAGTCATCAGGGGCTCCCATTTCAGCACACACTTTTGTAAACATGACAGCATTCCTGGGTTGCTACTATTTATAAATACCAGACGAAAGGTTAATTAAACTATCAATTCTTTTGTCGCTAACAAAAAAAACTTTGATTTTGATTAAGCCGATTTGTAATAAATTCTATATTGCATGTCCACAAAAATGGCGTAACTGAAATGTTGGAAAAATTACTTCGGTCATTGCGGTGACATATTTTCAGCTGGATTTCTTCGCATATAATGAGAAACTGCAACAGTTCTGTTTGTAAGCAGAATTCGGGAGTAAAAGATAAAAAATGGAATTAATTTGTTGTCCGGATTGTCAGGGGCGTCATTCTAAAGACTCAACAACAACAGTGTTTATTAGCGCATGCAAAAATGGTACTTGCAAGTTAAAAAAAAAACAAAGTAAAAGAAATGACATATGAAAACTGGTCAAAATATATTATAGCATAAACTCGAATACTCCGGATATTTTGTGGACTTACTTTTCATAAGCTTTCGAGCTCTCCTGAGTCATGTGACCAAGAGCTCAGGAGAGCTCAGGAGAGCTCGAAAGCTTATGAAAAGTAAGTCCACAACATATCCGGAGTATTCAAGTTTATGCTTCGCCTACTATCATATTCCCGGATAGATGAATCTTCACAGTACTAAAATATACTATAGTAGGAGGAGCTCATCTTGATGAGCTCCTCTGACACTAGCTATGGAGCTTCAATTATTACTAAGTGACCTCTTTGTTTCAGAAAAAAGGGTCAACATTATTGAAGTACGAACATGATTCGATCTGAAACCTACAGATTCAGGAGACTTTTGTGAACATACGGAGCTTGTGTTTTTGAAATAATGATTCCTTAAGGTCTGGAGAAGAAATATGGGCATTTATTGCCTGAGGGACTGTGAAATAATAACGTTATTCGACCGACAGCGGGGTGAGAGAGCTTCAGTCAGTTATGACAAACTGTATAATTAAAAACTAAAAAAAAAACAACGTAAAAAAGGTTGCTGTTATTCATCGAGGTAAAGTACAATAATAATAAAATATTCTCGTTTGTCTCACGATGTGGTCATTTGTGATGTAGATCGCGACGTTTTGACTGCATACTGCCAGTCTTCATCAGCGATGAGGTCGACTGGTTACGCGTCACCTTATAAGCAGGATGCTCCGCTGTGATTGGTGCATTTCGATCCTCGCTGTTTCGGTGTGTTGCTCCTGCGGCGGTCCGTTGTCGTACGGTTCTGCTGTTGATGTGTTTCTTGATGGTGGGTATCCATGCTTCCGGAATTTCTATTCCACTATCCCTGTTGATGTTGTTAGGGTGAAGTCTGGAAGATCTATGCAAAATATTTGCAAGATACAATCAAAGAACATGAGCAAGACATCCGACTTGCCCGTATCCAGACCTCCGCCGTTTCAGAACACGCTAACAACACCGAACACAATCCGCTTTGGAACGAAGCAAAGTTTATTGATCGTGATCCTCATTGGTACACACGGAGGGTCAAAGAGGCGATTCTGGTGGTGGACCACCAGGCATACTTAGGGAATACCATCACTGAAACTCTTACTTGGAAAATGCACATTTTAAATGTAAAGAACAAAGCCAATAAGACAGTAGGATTCATAAAGAGAAATCTTCACCCTTGCCCTCCCCTGATAGAGACCAGTGATATCTCACTGGTTAGACCCTCGTTGGAATATGCGTTTCAGGAGCCCATTACTAGGAGCCTCCATATGCAGTAGATCTTTGAGTCAACCTTTGCGCGTATTCTATTTTTAGAACGAACCCTTGAGCAGGAGCCTTGCATTTACATAAATTTACTTCAATTTGCACGATTTAAATACAGTTTTACTGCTTTATTTGTCTTCGTTAGACAATGACTTTACTCTGATTGGCCTTTTAAAACAGTGCGTGCAGAACCGAGGAACTCGTGGCATTCTAAAAATAGAAAGATACGCGCAAAGGTTGACTCATAAGGACGTGTATGAGAGAGGCAAGCTCCTACTCATGGGCTCCTGGCGTTTACATTATGGGACCCCTACATAAAATACCAAATAGACATGCTAGAGCAAGTCCAGAGACGGGCTGCTCGTTTTGTGACCGAGACTTACTCAAGAGAGGAGGGCTGTGCCTCCCAAGCATTAAACATTTTCTATGTCCAGAAATGGATTTAATTAGATGCACTTGGATTTCAATAAGCGTCACGAAGTGTCCACTTGCTCTTCTCCCCAACTTCAACATCACTCATGTCACAGAATACGAATACGTAATGTCACTAAGTGTTCCCCAAATGCTGCTCTTTAAGTAAAGATTAACTGCTGCATTTACCTAAAGCTAAAAATAATGCTAACCTTTATCCTTACCTTGTTGTTGAAAATAGGTAGCAATTGCTTAAGCTTAAAGGGACACTTCGTGTCGGATGTCAAAATTGGACGTGCATCTAATTAGGTGCATTTCTGGACATAAGTGAACATTTTACAGTGGCCAACACTACAATACAGGAGACGAATTGCAAGGCCATGCATGCATGCATGCATGCATGCTCAATGAACACAAACTTTACCATCTTCCTATACGATCTAACAGTAACTACGCTACTAGACACCAAAGGAAATTCAACCTACCTAGAGTCAAGACAGAACGATGCAAAAACAGTTTTATCATAAGTCATATTTATAGGTAGTTTTATTTTTTCTTTTTCAAGATAGCATTTATATATATATATATAAATTTTTATTATTGTAAATATATAAATAATTTATCAATATTGTGAATAGTTTGTAATTCAGCCATATGGCTGCAATGAATTATTTTAATAAGCTATCTAACTATCTATCTATCTCTGCAAAACACTTAACAACGAAGCTGAAATTAGTGTTCCGACCGATGTCCATCATCAGCAACTCCAGCGGACCCACCACTCCCACCCACTCAAGTTTACTCCACTTCAGGCAACATGTGATGCGTACAAGTTCAGCTTTTGGCCAAGAATGATTAGAGATTGGAACAGCCTGCATGCGGACATTATACCGTGAGTCGAACTCAATTCACTGTTTTAAAAGAGCTCTGGGCTCCGCCCTAATGAATAAGTGAACTGATTTTAATTATTTATATTCATGTACTGTCTTTTTTCATAATATTTATTTATTTATTTTATCTTATTTTATATGTCACTTGCGAAATGCCCTTATTCAGGATCTTGCACGTTATGAGTACATGAACATCAGTAGAACCTTCATTTTCACATTTTCGCGACTTTCTTTCGCAGCTTTTGTTTTTCGCGAGTTTTCATTTTGAGACCTTTATTTCTTGTGACAGTTTTATTTGTTTTATCCGTGCAAGGTAATTACTCATCAGTTCCCAAGCCCCTTCCCCTGCTACGGGTCTGCATGCATAGCAGAGATTTAATATTAATCTCTTTTATTATATCTCTCAGATAGTACGCGCGCTGTAATTGGCTAAATTAGCGGGCCGTATTCTACAGTACGGCCCGCTGTACAGCCCGCTAAATTTAAAATTTTGACAAAACATCATCTAGCGAGTTTTTCATGTCATTTCTGTTGCATAAACTTGTACAGAAAACTTTTTGAATCTTGCAAGCAACTATTTCAAACTTAACAGCCAAGAAGATTTTATAGTTTTTGGGATTTTGGCACGGCATTCTTTGTGGCAGTTGGACCTTCCGCTTCACTTTGACTAGTTTCCTTGCTCGCGCGCCGGTTAACCTCAGAGATATAATAAATATCTTACTATCCTCGTTTTCTCGGTCCGTACTGTAAGTTACGGATCCTCGTTTTTTCCCGTTGATTTATGGCCCGCGCGCTTCGCGCTTGGGCCATAAATCAACGGGAAAAAACTCGGTCCGTAACTTACAGTACGGTTAGTGAGAGGTATGTACTCATACATAATCCCTGAAAGGTAATTTAGCACCTGTGTTTACTCAGTAGTTTATGACGTAAAGTGTTGACGGAACTCTTACAAAGGGTCAAGGGAGCTGAGCCATAAATGAGTTACGGCATAGTTTTCTCAATCTCGTAGCATTCGAAACTGTTCAAGAGTAGGAATCCCAGAGGTCGTTTTGATCCTTGAGGATGCAATTGAGAAGATGTTTAACATTCAAGTATGATGTAATTGTGAAATATTTGCTATAAAGATCAAGACTCAGGTGTGTTTTAATTAGATCGTTTTGCTCTTTATTTTCATTTGTACCAGACATGAATTATTGAGATTTGTCGTTGCAATATCACGGTAAGCGTCGAACTCGTCGGAACCGTGACAGAACAATTCTGTCTAGTTGCTGTTATTAGGGATATGAGTCTAAATCGGCCTTAATGCTTGTGGTAGAGTTGTTATTGGCAGTAAAGCGTATGCGTATGGGAAGACAAACAGCGTAATTATTCTCTGTCGGTCCTCTGTCAAGTGCTTGCAGTGGAGACAGGGGAAGCTCAGTCTTACGAGGTTAACGATCGATCTAGTTCTTTCGTTAAAATTGCATTTAATCATTTTCAAGAGAACTTCGATACATTAAAACCATTAGTAAGTTGACCTAAGTTTTCCTCTACACTTCAATAACTCTGCAAATGCAAACTTGGACTTTGCTTTAATTGTGTCCGGCATTTAAATATTGGGGTTGCTTGTCATCTTTCCTTCTGCTGATTTGTTGCCGTATTTTCCACTGGAAAATTTGGCTCTCGCTTTGTCATTTTAATTCAATTCAATTTACGGATAATTTTTTTGCGCAGCAGGAATTAGAAATGTTAAATTGACCGGCAGCCTTATGCAATTTATAAGGGTCTGCCAAATCTGCGAGCCATGCCAATTTCGCATTTAAGTCTAAGCACCCATTTCAAATAGCGCTGATAAACAGTTATTAAAATTAAGCAACCATTTTAAAACGATTAGCCTTCAATAACTGTGTTACTCGCATGTTGACTCGCATGACTCGCCATGTTGGCTCGCATGACTCGCAACCATGACTCGCATGGGTCGCTGCCTCGCACATTAGTATAACTCAATTTATAAACCTTTTACCAATATGGCGGCTGTCTCTGATGGATATATATTATGGGATGCGTAAGGACCGACTGCATCGTTTTGTTTCACATTACATTATCAGAGACATAACAAATCTCTTTAAAAAGCTACCTGTTTCGAAAACAATTAAGGGTTGAAACTTGTAACGGCCCCTTGTGTGCTGGGAAACAAGCTTCTGAATATTCAATTTGCTAAGTACCATATTTGGAACAACAAGAGCAAGGGGTTTCAAATATGGTACTTAGCACTGAAACATTCAACCAATCAGTTCGCACTGAATATTCGGAAGCTGTGAACGCGCGTTACACGTTTCAACCCTTACGGTTTTTGTGCTAAAATCCAATTTGGCCTCTGTATTGGTAACAAATTAAAGAGCCATTTCCACTTCACTGCACTTCCAAATACAGTAAATGGTATTAATTAATAAGCTCTGTTGAAAAAAAAAAAAAAAGAAAAAGAAACCAAACAAAACCAGAAGTCACGGATACGCCGAAAATAAAACACTTGACTTCCTTAGGGTAATTGAAACTTTGCGTCATTTGAAAAAAAGCCGGGACACTATATCGACAGAGAACAAACCTGGTATGCGCTTTCTGCTTGTGTTCTGTAATAATAAAATCGAATTATCTTTTGTTCAGACTTGAAGAGAGTCAAGCTTTTCAAGCCACAAGGGATTTTTATTAGACAACACCAAATTCGGACGTTTACTTATTTCCAGCCCTCAAGCCTTAACTTCTAGTACCAGCACCAATCATTGAAACGTTTTTAAAAAGCTACCGCCAGTACGTGTTTATTTAAAGCAATAACAATGGGCCATTTTACAGTTGTTTGCTTAGTGACATAGCCTATGAATGGTTTCCCGTTGCCTTTGACCACCTCACAGCTTTTATCATGTAAATTGTTTCGTTGTAATTGATTCTAAGCAGTGTCCATTTACATTAGAAAGGTTGGTATCAAAACAGGGTCACCAGCAGCCTCGCTTCCATTCTTAAGCCAGGTAACTCAGCTACAACTGTCAACCTCGTTCCCAGGGCGCTAGATTATCTCAGAAAGAGACCGAAAGGGTTGTTCATGCCTTTATTTCCTCTAAACTGGACTATTGCAATGGTTTGTTTTACGGCTTGCCCTCTTCTGA
>NC_090869.1:69148299-69163299 GCF_036669935.1 Montipora foliosa | reverse complement strand
TAGAGAGTCGCTAGAAGCGCTCGCTACTTTTATGCTCACCAACCTTACCGTACGAATCAAACTTGATATACGCACACTTATCCATTGGCCAATTAGTTGCGTTTATTTCTCATCACAGGTTCAAGGCTTGGCGGAACATTTCATTGACAAATGTGGTGGGATAATCAAGTGGTTGGATGAAGAAACTGGCTACACGGCCTTCAGTGAAGGCTGGGCTCTTTACGCTGAGGATCCTCTGATTGGAGAAGACACAGATACATACAAGAACGAACCTTGGCCAAAGTATGGAATGCTTAAATGGCAGGTCAGTTCATCGTTATATTTATGATGCAAAAATTATCATTACGTGTTAGAGACTATATATGTATGTATGAAAGACATATATCTTTGAACTGCGGAATGAAACATAAAAAGGTAAACTAAAAAGTGAAATATCTCTTGTGACAAAATAGCGAATCCACGAGTGATTGGTTATGCAGTCTTTCGGAGTTCGCAAAGTGCCTCAATCGTTATGAACATGAACAGCGTACTTGTGGCTATTGTGTGCAGAATCAAGTAAGACGAAGTGGCAATAGATCGGCCCCGTTCAGTCGTCATCTTGTTAGCTCAAGGATTCTAGTCCCTCTCAAATCTGAATTTATCCCGTCTTTGCTTCTCTGCATTTGCGAGACCTTAGTTATCGCTTAACTGTGGTGATAATCGACCATTGTACAGTCGTGTGCTTAGTTACCTGGCTTTTGAATTAAAATGTTTCTTATGTAAATTCCAACTAATTGCCATAAGAACAAAATCATTTACATAAGAAAAGCCGCGAGGTTTCTATCAAATCAAGGTCAACCCCAGTCTCTCTTTCATTCAAAGGCCAGGTAGCTAAGCACGCAACTATAACATAATGGTCTATTGTAACAAGACATAGGATTAGAATATATGTTGCTATGCGTCTGTTCAGTAATAGATCTCAGATGACGTCGAAATGTGGTGAGAACAAAAAGGTGGCACGCGAGGCGATAGTCGAGTTTGTTACTACTGATGTTCTTATCATATTTTGACGTTTTCTGTGATTTATTACTGAATAGACGCAAGGCAACTTACTTAAACGTTTTTGATGACGACGTCAGCTATGCGTCCGTTCTCTAATAGATTATGGGTGAGAACCAATCAAAATGCGTGCATTAATGAACTTATTATGTAAAACACAACAGATCGTTTTTAGAGTGCACTGTCAAGCAGGCAAATGCTCATTAAAAACGGGCAATGTTAAATGAATTCCATCGTGGTCAACTTTGCAACTTGATTAGATTCAAAACGAACCTGGAAAATAATCAGGCTTCACAGCGCTCAAACCCTTATGATTAGATTGCCTTTTCACGGGAATACATGATCCCAACAGATTGACCTCCCCCCCCCGTAAGAATTTTTCCGTAAGAGACAATTACTTAAATTGTTCAGACAAGTGAGAGGATCTCCTCTACTTTCCTCTAATGGCCCGCACTTCAAATACACATTTCTTTTATAACCGTGAAAGGTACCATGTTCGCGTAAGAAATCTTGGTATGTTAAGATATGTTTTGCGGGATTTGTCTGTCCAATTTTAAATTGCTGAGTCAGTCGTGAACTGCTGCGCGGGAAAAAAAAGAGTGAGAGGCCCAGTGCACCCATAAGTTAAGCTAAGCTAAGCTAACTTAAGCTAAGTTAAGTTAAGCTAAGTATAGCCTGAGCCTTTGGACTTTCAAGCCTGCTGACAATTTTTCTTTGATTTGATTCTTCACAGATTTGGCGGGCCTTACGATTGATTGTAGACTCTGGTCTTCATTTTAAAGGGTACTCGCGCCAAGAATCTCTCCATTTGTTCGCCAAATTCGCCTGGGATGAAAGTGAAACAGCTTTAAATGAAGTCACTCGTTATCAGAGCGCTCCTGGCCAAGCAACTGCTTACATGATTGGTCAACAACATATCAAGAAGCTTAGGAACGACGCAAAGATGGCGCTGGGAGATAAATTCGATCTCCGTGACTTCCACTATCATCTTTTATCTCAGGGATCCTCGCCGTTGAGCCATTTGGAACAGAGTATCAATGCCTACATCAACTGTGTGAAGAACGAAAAGGATCCTGGGTGCGACGATATACTCAATCCAGTACAAGCTGAAGACAAGGACGGTGCAGAAGATGAAAACATTTATCGCCCAATCAGACGGCATTATTTTTAAAATAAATAAAAAAACGACAGAAATTTCGATTCCCTCGCTTGTCATCTGCATGAGGGGGAGCATGTACACCTTAATCTTTGCTTGTTCTTACCTTTGTTGGTGCCAAAAACATGCGAGATCTCCCATAAGCCTCTTTAGTTATATAAAAGAAAAACGTGGTAATTATTCACCAGTTAATGTAGATAACCGCCCACGCCAGGAAAAAGGCGGAACTTGCAAGGACAAAAGGACAAGAGAAAGTGAACTAATGTTCCCGCACCCAGCGCAATATTTTCATTCCAACGTCCCCGCTTGTGCCCGCTTACCAGTAAATTTCGTGAAAAATATCACTAATAACAAAATAAAGCAGTCAGCGAGGTTTTCCATTCAGTGACTTAAATGTATTTTGGAATGGTAAGCAAAAACTAAGGATAAAACACATTAACAAGCAACACCTTTAACGTAAATTTCTTTCCGTCGTTTTAGTCGCTGTCTGGTTTAGTTCCAGTCTTGGTGTGACACAGTTCTAGACTCCAATACTCCAGCAGAGAAATACAGGACCTACCCATGACCTCCGAATAGGAAAAACAGGTTTCCCCACGAACTTCAAAACTTTACTCCCGTTTGAACCTCCCATATTTTTTATGTCGTCCCGACCCCCAATATCTTTAGCCTTTGTTCCCAAACTCTCCAGTTCCATTTTCGTCTGCGAAAATTGGGTCTCATCTTAATATGTTCCTTACGTTTTTATGCCTCCGCTTTGTTTATACGATCCCCTACCTTCACTGTATTTTGTTTTCGCTTCATTGTGTCCTTATTAGATAGATAGATAGATAGATAGATAGTTTATTGGAGCATCTTACAAGGCAGTCACTGGACTGAATTGCGTAAAAATTAACATAAATAATTGATATGAAATATTTACATGTAAAAATTATTATTAAAACTATTTCTAACTAAATACTAAATATTAAAATCTAAATAATGGTCATTGCTGGAAAGAAAGTGTTCTTAAAACGATTTGTACGAGCCTTAAAATTCTTAAAAGGGCGCGGCCTCCTAAAATTGTGCGTAGACAAATTCTTCTCCGGTAGAAAGTGGTGGAGTTTGTGGTCCATTTCTAGCTTAATGGGGGTGAAGAGTTTCTCACACAACCCGGAGCGTCTTTCTTTAAGCGTGCATAGATTGAAACGAGATAGGTTTTCGCGGTATGAACTTGCTGGTGCGGTGACAGATAAGGCGCGCCTCTGCACACCCTCGATGTCGTTGCATAGATACGCAGGGAGGCTATGATGAAAGACTGGCACGCAGTATTCTAATACCGGTCTTTCACATGTGCAATAGAAATTAAGAATATCATTTGATGGAACACCAGCTCGTTTAAGTAAGATCAGAAAATAGAATCTCTTATCAGCTTTCTTAGATCAGCACTCTTATCTAATTCACTATTGATTCACTTTTGATCTCTACAGGTCAATTTGCAGCCGCATGCACATGGTCACCATTTTTTCGTCTCCCGGCGTCGGTTATGAATTAGGACTTTCAAAAAACTCGCTTTAAGTAAACGCATCAGTTAAGCGAAAGAATTTTAGAGTCGGGATAGCAAGTGGATATTCTAGGGCCCGAGAAATTCTGTTCGAGAGCCCGGTTCAAAATTCAAAAACTACAGTACTTCCATGTGCTAACACAATCTCTCTTTATTCAACAAGATCCAGTCCCCTTCCAGTATTACGGGTATCATCTGCAGGGCTACTCTCCCGAGGCGTGGTATACTCTCAGCTTCTTTAGTCACTCCACAAGTCGTATGATTAGTTGGTGTGCCGGTTGCGGACGTCTCTCTTATAGCTGCTTGCAAGGGATGGAATGTCTCAACTGACGAGTTTAACTGTGGCGGCTCTATGGCTGCATGACGTTGTGGGTAGTGTCTTCGCACACACCCTTCTGCTGGACATGTTCCTTTTAGCAAGCAACGTTCAACTCGATGTCCCCTTTTGAGGAAACGAAAGCACAAACCCAAATTCTTTGCTAATTCCCATCGTTCATTCACGGTTAATCTCTTCCAAGTTTCACATGATGTCAGTGCATGTTCTCCCTTGCACACAGAACATTCTAGTTTAGCTCCTGAATTTGCATGAGTATCATTCCGCACATCCTTCCTTTTCTTAAACCACTTGGATTTGTTTAAATTTAACTTAGGTTTCTCTTTTTCAGGATTCTCCTTTTTACTGGCACCACCACAAGCCATCTCTTGGACTTGAACCTCTGTTCCCAGCCACTCATCAAGATCCTTAAGGTTAACTTCCTTTGGCTGCAATTCTAACTTTCGCCTGCTCCACCTTACAAGAATTTTCGGAGGTAATTTCGTAATAATCTGCTGCATATTAGCTGCTGCTCGTAAATCTGCTTCATGACCATAAGCCTTCAGTGTTCTCACAATGTTGTGCAAGTCGTCAACAAACAATCTCAAACTTGAAGTGTTTTCATCCTGAACTGCTGGTATCTCCAGAAACTTATTGATCAGTGACTTTGAAATAAGGGTTGGGTTTCCAAATCGTTGGGTCAACTCTGCAATAGCTTTTTCATACATTGTACCATCAAAGAACATCCCAACTATAGCTCTTTCGGCAGTTCCTTTAACTGATGCCTTAAGATAGATCATTTTCTGAGTTTTGGAAAGTTTTTGGTCTTCCACTAAGGCTTTAAACATGCCATACCAGTTTGGCCACGCACGAGGATCGCCATCAAATACAGGTAAGTTACGTTTAGGGAGCGAAGTTATCATTGCTGACTTTGAAAGAACAGACTGTGAGAAATCCACAATTCTTTCTTTGCTAGGAAAATGCTTAGCACGGTCATTCTCTTTCCCTTCACCAGTTTCCTCCCCCTTAGGCCTTATTGTTTTCAGCCATTCTGTAACTTTCTGCTTCGAGTCCTCAATATCATTTATAGGGGCATCTTGTTTGACCTGGGGCGTTGCCTCCGTCTTTATCTTGTCCCCTCCCACAGAGTTATCTTCAAAATCTTTCATACGATCACTCAGATTAAATTCATCTAGATCTTCTTTCAATAGCAATGCCTCAATTTCCTTCCTACCTGCCTCGTGTTCAGCTTCCTGAATTGCCAGCTCTGCTTCAAGTTGAGCTTTCTGTGCTGTGATCTTAGCTTCCAATTGAGCTTTCTCTTTCAGCTGCTTTACTTTGAGTTTAGCTAGATCAGCTTCCCTAGCCGCTGCTCTTGCACGTTCTCGAGACACAGATGAAGTCGTTTTGCTGCTACATTTCTTGCTCGGTCGTCCAAAGCTGGTGATTGAAGAGTTGTCGGTTCCTTCTGTCCGAACCTTAGGTGCTTTTGAGACCATTTCACCAGAGTGTGAATTGACTTCACCATAATCAACAGTTCTACAAATTAGTTCCTCAACAAGTGCTTGGGACTCCAATAACCAGGTATCTGCTTCCTGCAGCTCCTCATCGTCATCACACAAAGCTTGAAATTCTCTGTGATTTTCGATCAATTGTTCCCACGCCCGATTGAGTGCAGTACATGCAAGCTCAATTAACGTACGGTCTTTCCGTTCCTTCAGGTACTTCTTTATAATATTCATCTTCCGCGTCAAATTCGCTCGCATCGACTTTCTTCTGTTCTTGATTGTCTGGAACTTGTTTTGACCGGGGACTTCGGTGTAATAGCTCAAATACCGCGGCAGGTCCCTTTCACGTTTCACGATTCCACTTCGCTCGTCCACATCTGACACTTCCACATGCGATTTCGCCGATTTCTCCGCCATGCTTCGATTCTGCGGCTGTATAATCTAAACACCCATCTGATTCTCCTGCATCCGGCGCTCGAAGGACCACTATGGATATTCTAGGGCGCGAGAAATTCTGTTCGAAAGGCCGGTTTAATATGCAAAAACTACAGTACTTCCATGTGCTAACAAATCTCTCTTTATTCAACTAGATCTAGTCTCCACACGGGGATAGCGCCTGGCGCTTACAAACAAACAAGTTCAGGTTGATCGCGTGTCCAGCAAGGATTTGTAGTACTTTTACAGCAATGACTATGGCTACAATGAGTTTGCACGACGCATACTGAACAGGACTCAGGTTGGGCTCGCGAGGGAAACCATGTGGACGAAACGTTGGTTCTTAATGACAAGGAAACAACGAAGAACTAAGAGAAAGTCCACACTGGAATAATCATACGCGGGACAAACTTTCTTTCTTTTACCAACCAGTTTTTCAGGAGAAGTAGGTGTTTATCCTTACACTGAAGCACAATTCATTGAGCGTAACATTATTTTCCTCCCAGTTACCTAAGAGCAAAAATCTTAACACAACTTTTATAATTTCCACGCGAGACAGCTGCAAAACGACAATGGTGCTCCTTATTCTTTTTACCAATTACATTGGTAAAAAGAATAAGGAGTATTTGTTAGGGTTTGAAGATGTCTGCAGCAGCTTACAGGTTTATTCTATGATAATTGTGTAATCTTGATTTATCTGTCGCAGACACAAATTTTGGTACTGGTGAGGTGATGCAATTGTATGATATGGCCGGTGTCTTTTATGCACATATTGTCGGTCTTGTGATCAGCTTTGCGGTGTGATCTAATATAGGATTAGGGTTAGGGTAGATCAAGAGTGAATTAGATAAGAGTGTTGATATATCACTTTGCGGTCTCGCCCCAGCACAGTCACAAATGAATTTATTTTTAGATATACTTTGCGCGCGAAACAAACAAAGCGCCGCTAATTTTAACCAATCAGAAGAATCCATGTCACGCGTGACTGCTTCTGTCATGTTTTTTTTTCTTCAGGGACATGACAACTGATTTTCTCGGGAACAGGTATTTTAAAAATAGACTCATTTTTGACTGTGCTCGGGAGCTCACCCACGCCATAACAACACTCTTATCTGATTCACTCTTGGACCTTAACGTGCCCTTGCTATAGATAGTTATCGTCCCGGTCAGAACAGTGCATAATGTATAGCGCGATCTATTATTAATCCTTGCATACGGCCGGGACCTCTGAAATTTCAATTGACCAATCAGCATTCAGCGGGCGGGAAAAACTTTACTTTCCTGACGTCACAGCAATAGTGTGCTCTCTGATTGGTTAGATGCAAAATATTGAAAAATTGCAGTTGATCTTCGATATCGACGTTCAGTTCTATCGATCTTCTCTTTCACTAATTTATATACATGGCATGGATTTTAGATCATATTGCAACAGCTTACGGTGAATATTTGCCATAATGTGGATTAGGTCAATAGAGCGGATTTAAGATTTTATTCAAGCTGGAAGACTTCGCCAACAGGACTCGGCTTCGAAGGAGTTTGTTGAAACTTTCCTCCAGTCCAAAGTACATTTGTACGAGAAACTTCAGATTTTTCCCTCTCTCCTTAGCAACAAAAATAAGTTCGGTTATGTTTATACAAATTACCGCTACAAGAAAATGAATGTTCACACGAAAGCCATTTAAATCCGGGAGCTTTTCTCTCTGGGGCCCACATCGGCAACCCACAAAGGATATTAAAAACGAAAAACTACAACAAATTCTGTAGCAACAAATTAAAAATTTGAAACATTTTTGGGTTTTAAACTTTAAGTTTGGCGCCAAAACCGGGTAACCCGCGTCCGGCAACTCGCTGGCTTGTTTTCACCAGGCAAGATTTTAGCTGTGAAATTATACACAAAATAGCTCGTTCTTCGTCGAACTTTACCCAGAAATATCTAGCTAAGTATTAAAATAGATCAAAAAAATTTTAATATTGACTTTATATTTGTTCACCTTGGGAAAAAGTAAGAAAAAATACCCTTGATCTGCTCGTTTCGAGTGGCATTTCTTGCAGCAAAACAAACTATCTCATTTAGGCACACATAAAACGTACCACTTACGGAGGACAGTCAAGTCTTGACTGCCGCTTGTACCGCGGGTGCAACCACCGTAAGCAAGGATTTAGCATATAGGTGAGCTGAGATAAAATATCAACATTAAGGCTTCGCTTCCCTGTAAAAAGTGTTATTTGCCGTTTTTATACTAGAGGCGCATATTCCGTCAAGACGAATTATGACAATTATGCGTCTCTTATGTTATGCGTCTAGTGTAAAGACGGGACGAACTATATAAGACACACAATTCGTCTGCGACGAACTTGGGGAAACATTTTTTCTGTTTGTATTAAATTCATCTAGTGTAAAGACGGACACAAGACCCAAAATAATGCGTCTGGACGAACTATCCAGTTTCGTGTTTATTCAAAGATGCACTTAATTATAAGTGGATACTTCGTCCAGACGCATAATGCGTCCTGTGTCCGTCTTTATACTAGAGGAAGTTAAGAGATGCATAAAAATGTTTGCCCAAGTACGTCCCAGAAGAATTATGTGTCTTATATAGTTCGTCCCGCGTCTTTACACTAGACCGATAACATGAGAGACGCATAGTTCCTCTGGACGGATTATGCGTCATTATTTTGTCGATTTCAGGTTTTCGTTGTTCTAGACGGTATCAACAACCGGCTAGTAACATCCAAGGGATGCGAGATGGGAAGAAGTACGTTTCAAAAAAGTACGAATCTTGAATAGGAGTAGAACGGCCCGTTAATGAAAAAAGAAGAACCCCACAACAAGAAAGAACTGGACTGAACAACAGCATAAAGCAGCCGTTAAGAAAATTGTCAATAGAACAGAAAAATCTGATCAACAAAATGTCCTCTTAAGCACTTTTTCAACATCTTAAAGTAGCGTCATATTTTTTACTGAAATGAAAATGTACTATTTCGGACTCTCAATTTAAATATCTTGTCTTGGCTCAGAATTTGTTTGGTATTCAGTCTTACTTTTGGCCTTTAACTTAGATCCATTGTTTAATATTTTTCTTTTAAAGAACAACAAAAGTCTAACCGGATCAACTCGGATTGCTCATCTCGGATCGACGTAAAAAAGTGATAAGGCCTCGAGAAATCACCCCGCGTAGCCACAATCTTTAAGCTAACCTTGGTGAAATCGGGGCAAACGTCGAACATTTTTGATTCACAAAACCGTTCGTAGCTCTCTTCTCTCGGAGGTGAGCAATCCAAGTTGATCCGGTCCGACTTTTGTACTTTCCCTTTATAAAACTTCTCATAGGTTGAGGCGAGATGTACGATTACACCAGAAAAGTAAACGCCATCACACGTATTTTGCGACTACTTCCCGGATATGCGGTATATTCTGAAGATTCGTAAGTCACTGATCTCCGATAGTTCGTAAGAAATCGTCTGCAAAAAAATAAGAAGCCGTCTGATTACAACCCATTGTCAAATTAATTGTTAGATTTAGCTCAGCTTTCAAATTAATTCAAGAATTTTCACACTGGCATATTTCGGTTCCTGATGTGTCATTAAGGCTGGTGAATGTCAGTTTTTATTTGCGCAGCGGTGGGAGTGGATTTTTAGTACAGAAACTACTAAAACAAATAGGGGGTCCAAAATTACAAAAAATGAGATCGCCATTTATTACAAACACCTGCAAAACAGCCTCTCTTTTATCCAAAAGAAAATTTCCAGGGATGCCAACGGAATCAATTACACACTCGCAATTGACATAATTTGAACAATTATTTGTTCATCGTAGGAACTTCGGATAGTTTAAATATTACGTTAAAAAGGGATGCATTTTGCTGATGTATGCTGCCAGAGTAATGCTTTTCTTAATTATAAGCATTTGTTTCAAGAAAAAGTCCGAACAACACAGCTTTTATTTGATGCAAAGATTGCATATGTTTTACAATTTGCACTTGGTTTAGTAAAATTGAAACTTGGGGTTTCTTGGGCGTCCACGTAACTATTAAAATGAGCATATGTTAGACGTTTGATTACTGAAACACTGTTATCTTAAGTAATTTTTTTCCAAAATAAATTGAGAGGAAGAGGCAAAAAAATCTTCTTGTAATCAAGAGCTCTGCAGGGAGTAAACTGAGTGGCATAATGATGTCTTCACTTAGCGTCTATTAAATGTTTCGCAGACCTTTTGGCGAGAAATGAAAAACATACTTTTGGCAGATACATATCTTTTTAGGAAGAAGCAATAGATATGCAGTGTGAGCGACGCATATGAAATTTGCATGCGGCATGTTAACCAATCCATTTTCGAATTTACCAAAATGGTTTGCAAGTTTTGTTCATTATTGTTTCCCCCTCTCAAAACGACGCATGGTGGCTTTGAATAATTGATAGCTCGCAAGACAAGTCTGGTATAAAATGCTCATTTATAAAAAAAGGCGGGTGAACAGAGTTCATTAGAAAAGCAAAACATTGCGGTTACCAGCTGAGATCTGTAGCAATAATATTTTTTATCGCAGCTGCTAACCTTAAAGTTAAATCGAAAAGATTTAAAACGAAAAAGAAACTTGCAATCATTTTTTTTTCTTCGTTGGAGATATTTTGTATCGTAAACAGCCTTCATCTAGATGGAAAGTTTCATCAAAACCGGAAAATGTTTCAATAAAAAGACAACCAAGATTCCATACATTTTATTTTTAAGGTTTTCCTGTCCGGTATGAAAGACAGTTTCAATAATGTTCCTAAAGTAGGCCCCGCTCAGGTACTTATAGCAGCTGGTGAAAGCTGCTGGTAAGCAGAATGAAAATAAACAATAATGAATATTACCCTCGAATCAGTTAAAACTGGCTAAATATTTGAACTATCCTCTGCCGAGTTAACATTTACCAAAAAGATGCTTTCAATGGACTTGAAGGTCACTTTGTTTTGCTAAAGGGGAATTTTTTTTTGGTCGAGTTCAGTAATCGCTCTTCTGACTGTACTTAACAGCCTGTTGTTAGCCAATCAATAAGGACTGCAATAAACAATGACAATACGCCAAAGCATGCTCAGGGCACGCGCCGATTGGGCAATACAAAATTGACTCTGATTGTATTATTGACAGGTTACCACAAATTCAGGATTTATACACTGCAGAGGATGTCACGTATGGCTCATTTTAAAGATTTCCCCTTACAAGGAAATTGACGCTCATTTTCCAAGAAAAGAGCTTCTTAGCTTAGGCGGTGTCTTTACCCTCGATCAGTTCTTTTTAAGACTGAACAAGATGCCAAAGTCGTTTTTGCTTCGACGCCGTTCGAAACAGGAATGGAACAGTAGACAAGAAAATTGTTCCATGGAAGGTAAACCAGATATTTTCGGTATCATCCCCCAGTTTAGATTGATTATTTTAAATTCTACATGGCAAAAGCCAAGTTTACTCAAATTATGAAAAGAAAACAAACCATTTTCATCTCTCTAACAAGCAAGCTAAGTTTTCTGATTCGTGGTTGTGCATATTTTAGGAGTATCACAGCTTGGCCATTGGAATCGACTGCCCTCACAGGCAGGATCCTTCAAATTAAACAACTTTCAGGACCAAAGCAACTTTGAAGTAGCAAGGGACGTTCCTGGAGACTCTGGGATACGTAATCAAATGAAATTCATCAATTCAAACCTTAAACACCAGTTGCAGGGCGACATGTTAAAGAATGAAAATCTCGAACGAGGCGAGATGACGGCAAATAGACATGAGATTATTTCCCAAGCAATGGCTGAGGAATTCACCTGTAGCAGCGCGGAGGCAGGCGACAAACTAAGAGGTGGTAAAAACTCCAAAAGATCCCAAAAGTCAAGAGAACCTTCCAAGAAAACGACGTCTGCTTCGAGTAACATTATCAGCAAACCTCCTTACAAATGTGATCAGTGCGGAAAGACCTTCAAGACCAAGTACACCCTGACTATCCATCTGAAAATGCCATCACATACTGGCGCCAAGCCGTTTGTTTGCGCCATATGCGGCAAGGGATTTCGCTTGTCCAGCACGCTCTGCCGACATAAAATTATCCACACCTCCGAAAAGCCCCACAAATGCCACATATGCAACAAGGCCTTCAATCGGTCATCCACCCTGAAGACTCACATACGCACACACAGTGAGTTGAAAGAGTTCGTTTGCGATATCTGCGGTAAAGGTTTTCATCAAAAAGGCAATCTGCGCAATCATGTTCTGATCCATACAGGGGAGAAACCGTATCACTGCAATCTTTGCGAGAAAGCGTTCAATAAGCTTTCGAATCTAAAGTTCCATATGCACATTCATACAGACAATGCTCCATATCGTTGTAGATACTGCAAGACTTGCTTCACTCGGCGATGCGACCTCAAACTCCATATCGTGGAATGCAATAAGCAGAATTAAAGAAGAAAAAGGAAAAAAGATTTCAAGCGGTTTGCATTAGGTGACAGTCGATCGACATTAACACGTAAAGCAAATGGATGGTTGGTGTGAAATATTTAAATTGAAGTCGCCAGAAATTTAGACGAATTTTGAGACTGTAATACTCGTACATTTAAAAAATTAAGTAAAACACCCCTCACTCACAGTTAACAAAGTTACCTTTTCTTAAATTACACTGCGCTTGAGAGAGTGGAGTAGAGGAATATTTGTACATTTGTTAAGGACAAAGCTAAATGCCACATTACTGGAAATAACCCGCAGGACACCATTACATCAGTGAGGATTGCCTGGCGAGTTTCATTATTTTTTTTCTCGAGAGGAGATCAAGTATAGTAGATAGGTTTGACATAAAAACTGCACTTGAAAGCTTCTGAAAGCCTTTCTTATAGTAGACATTTGTAGACTTATTGTACTCGTCCGCTTGTGAGGGCTGTGGCTAGTCAACAAAATGAACAGAAAGAATGCGCGAATATTTTATACTTTTCTGGTTTAAGTACAAATTTGTTTAAAATCAAGTCCTAACTTGCTTTATCTTAAAGCTTTTTGTTAAGTTTAAGGGCAGATCATAAAACGACATGTGAAATTTGTAGCAAAGAATTATGCGCTCTTGAAATAGCAAGCCGAATTATAACTTATTAACAAGTGTCGAACCAGCTTATTACCATAAACGGGATACCGCAAAAATAAACGTTCGAGTGATGAACTCGTTAAAAATCCCAAAGGAAGCAATGCCATTTTATGGAGTTTACTTCATTGCAATAAAAAAATCGTGAACTCAGAAATTTAGTGACAGAAGAGAGGTGAAATTTCACTTTCAGAGAAAGAGCGAGCTTCAGTAAAAGTGCTGACCGGTTCTACATTTGCACCAAAACAAAACTAAACCATTCGCCATCATATGCTCAAAAAGGCTGAACATTTGATGAATTAAAAATAATAAAATGGCTAAGGGATCCTACTGTGTATGGTCATCGTTCTGAGTTCTCAAGCGGGCAAATAATCGGCCTTCTCTGTTTAGACGAAAGGAGTTTGTCGTACTCCTGGGTCATAATTCATTACCTTTCACCTTATTCATATAAAAGCGTCTGAATGTGGCATATGAACCTCTAGTTTTGCACTATAACTCAAAACTTATGTCAGCAGTAAGCACGATTAAGTGACATATAAAAAACTGAGGCATCACATTGAAGTTGAACTTCCCCTCAAGTCGATTTCAGGCTTTTGGCCTTCGTGTATTCGGTTGTTGTTTTTTATGCAGAATGTACTCAAAACAACGCAGGTTGTTTCTGCGGAATTGTTAAGGCAATCACAAAAGATTGAATTATCAACAAAAACAGTGTTTCAAGCAACTTAGAATTGGCGTTAAGTGGCGAACTCATCAACTCTAATTAACGTGGTATCTCGTAATTGATGAACTGCGGAAAACGCTTGCTGATTTTTCCTCTCTCCGAAACAAAGCAAGATGACAAGGAACGGTATTCTAGAAGATTCTGGAAATTGTTGCTGAAAATTAAACTAAGTCGTTTATTTGGCAGCGACAATACTATTACTCGAGTTTTGAAATAAAAAGCGCTTTAGAATTAACAAACATTTTTCGTGCAGCTGCGGTTTATGTATAAATGAGCTATCTTTTTCAATATATCAAATCCGATTTTAAAACAATCCTGAGCACAATGGAATTCATTGTTACAGGAAAAAGAAAGTGTTGCTCGATGCTTTAATCTGTTGACTCTTGCCTCAAAATTTCTATCATCATTCACAAAACAGTCTGGTTGTCGATTCAAAATCTAATGCGTAAAGCCATGCTCATTAAACCGTGCATGCGCAGTTATTTGGAGTGTGTGTTGAAACACGTCAGGTACTGAAAATTTGAAGTCACTTGATTTTAATGATCTTAATAGCAGTAATCTCTCTAACTGAAGGAAAAAGTTTATGTTATGTTTAAGAAAAAGGGTATTTTCGAAACTTAAGTGCGGAAATGATGTACAACTTGGCTTATAAAACTTGGCCGAGACTTTGAGTGAGAAAATCAACTATTTCAGTTCTACTACCAACCGATTTTGGCAAAAAAAAAAAAAAAACTGCATGGTTTAATGTTGACCCTCAACATCCGGACTGCCATTTGTTCGATTTAAGTTTCACTCCAATTATTTATATACGAAACTAAAGTTCTCACTTATGTGTCATTTAGAATGGTTACTTTCCAAATCATTAATGAATGCGCAACTTCAGTTTGGCTAACTTAGCTATGTAAGACTTAAATAATCGGTCAAGAGTACGACTTTTTAAATGAAAGAACTCTTTATTATGATTATCATATCAAAAGTGTAAAAATAGTTTTGATATTTACGATCTTGTTCTATCTACATCAGTCTTAATAAAAGTCAATAATCAAAAACAGACCCCTGCATGGTGATTATGACTCCTCCGTCGCTGCGAAGTATAGCCGTAAATTACTGCAACATCAAAGAGAGTGTTTACATTTCGTATAACTGTCAAACCGTTACGAGTTCAGCACAAGACTCGTGAGCTAGCAAATTCGATCTTTAA
>NC_090869.1:69128299-69135799 GCF_036669935.1 Montipora foliosa | reverse complement strand
CTCACTAAGCCAAGTGAAGCAGTCAATAACTTTGTTATCATCCCATCTTTCTCCGAACAGCTTTCCTTGCCACCTCTGCTCTCTTACTTCCCTCATGCTTCTCTCTTCTTCTCTCGCTCGTAATGTTCTCCCTACTCCTTTAACATGTGATTCCTCACCTGAGTCAGTTTGCAACGCTTTGGGATCTGGGTATGCAAGGTCCAGAGTAATGTCCATTTCCAAAGCAAATTTCTTGGCATCCTTTACGAGTGATCTTCTTCCTGCTCGTTCGCACTTCTCTTCAAACTCGCGCACTAAACTCATCGTTCGATCTTCGTTTGCGTACAGCTTCATTGTGGTCTTGACTTTGGTCTGCTTATACCGGCTCTCAAATGACTTCAGTCCCCGGCCTCCACACTTCCTTGGCAGGTATAGCAACTCGGTTGAACCGAGTGGATGGTAGCCTCCATTCTCTTTGATGATCTTGCGAGCTTCGCGATCGAGTTGTTGTAGATCTGCGAGCGGCCATGTTAGTGTCCACATAGGGTAGGTGACAACTGGTAGTGCGTATTGATTAGATGCTAAGACTTTGTGGAAGTCCGATAGGGGGCTCGACCATATAATTGACAGTCTCTGCAAGCAAACCTTTGAAGCTCCCCACAGAACAGAGCTGTCCTCTTGCTTATAATTTTCTAAAACTCCCAAAAACTTGTAAGTTTCTCCCTTCTTCAGATTTTGTATGACCTGCCTTTCTCCGATGGCAGTGCCTCCCAAACTGCTGTCCAGTTATTATTATTATTATTATTATTATTATTATTATTATTATTTTGTTTTGTTTTCTCTTATACACATTTCCCTCTTGCTAGGGTAACCCTAGCACTTGTAAACAGGGCCTAAAGCCTCGAAGGATTTGAATATTTAGATATTCTTCCCTGTTTCTCAACAATGGATTCTCGCTGGACCTTGAAACGTGGTCAAGGAAAGGTAAATTTGCTCTTGTGGCCCTCGGAGTTTGAGCGTGACTGACGTTGGAGAAGTGTGATTTTATCGGTGAAATGTGAGGTAAGTTAGAAATTACTTTCCAGCCTTTCCTTCATTTGGTATGAGTGACAACTCGGGAAGCTGAGAAATCGTGTTAAATCAGGCAAATAACCACGCAGAAAGCGAGCACGTCACCGGGAAGAAAAGGACAGCTTTTTATTGAGAACTTTTGCGTCTAAAAATCATTTGAAGTCTGTTATCGGGATTGCTGAACAAATCTGCATCTGCATGTGCTCTCGCAAGTTCTTGCGTTCCTCTAGCTTTATTGTGGCTGATATTTTTCGCCGGATATTTGACGCTTCTTTTGGTTGCGTATCGGTCCTCACGCTAAATAAGGACGCGCACATAGATCTCATCAAACACAGCAGCAGCAGAGAAAATGTGGACTGGTGGAAGCGCGGGTCTAACGCAAAAATTTTCAAGAAAAGCACAATATGGGATGTGCGTGTAAACCCTCGCAAACAAATCAGTGACAAATGATGACGGCGATATCAGAATGCCGGCCTGTTATGTGAATCGCTTACATAGTATTTTCAGTTTGATTTTGTAAGACTACAGGAAATGCCCTTGGTCTTATTACTTTATCGCTGCAAGTGTGTTTACACTGTATTCTCGTTCACTAGCAGTGTACTGGTACAGCTTGATTTAGCACCTCTTGAATCAGCACATGAATTTTCTTCAGATGCTACGATAATTTATTTTCCGATCGATATGCTTCGCCGAATGACCATCCTTTGGGCTAAATCACAGAATACCCCGCAACACTAGCTATTCTTCGTGGCTCTTACAAATGGCTACGCAGAAATGCGTTCGATATATCAATATTCACACATGGATACGAGGTTTTTATGTTAAATTTATTTCTTGTCCACAGTTATTAGGCCTAGGCACTGATTTCAAACTGGTTAGCTTTCAGTAATTGTAGTGCTTATCAACACTTGTTACGGCTCAAGTAACTTCGCTGAATTATGAATAAATGACAACTCGAGTAGTCGCGTAGACGCGTATCCACCTTTCAGAGAATTTGAGTGAATTATGAATAAATTACAAAGGAGTAGCCACGTAGACGCATAGCCACCTTCCAGAGAATTTGAGTGAATTATGAATAAAGGACAACTCGAGTAGCCGCGTAGACATGGTTTGCAACTGGTCTGAACTGTAAAAATGAATAAGAGATTTGAGCTGATACACACAGGCCTTAACCTGGAACGAGTAAAAACACAAAAGAAATTAGTATAGAGAGAGCAGAAAGTCCTTAGTTAATAGTCTCCTTCTCTTTTCCTTTTCTCTCTTTTCCTTTCATATTCTTGCTTTTTTTCTCGTTGATCTTTTCACGCGTCTGACAGGTGAGGTGTCTCCATTCTGCTCGGCTGTTCAATTTCCATCTCCATTCAATGATGAGTGACATCACCAGGCTTCAAAGCGCTTTTGCACGTGTCCTTATACCGTAGTTTTGGACGACCAATAGAACCAATCGGCAAAGATTTTACTGGTCTCTCATCTTCATTCTGGATGCATGGCCTAAACAGCGCCGGCTTGAGTTCTGTCCTTCACACCTGCTCTAGCAATGACTTCCGTTCATTGCTGACATATGGCTTCCACTTAATCTTCAAGATGTTCCTAAGATGACGCTGTTGGATTGTATGGAGTTGCTTAAGGGGGGTGGCTCTTAACTACCAAACTGTTGCTATGGTCCCCTCCAAATAATCATTTCTGGAGTCCCTTTCACTCTAAAGTTACCATTTTCTTGGAAAGTGTGTTCTATTTAACATTTTTTGTCAGGTTTGGCTCACAACCATATTTGGTAAATCACGTCAGTCACCAAAACAGGAAATGCTTAAAAACTCAGTGAGTTAAACATATTTTTCACAAATTTTTAACGCAACAGTTCGAGAACAGTCTAACACAAAATCTGTAGCATGGCTTTAAAAAAAGTTATTTCTCAAAAATATTATGACGTCATAAGGCCCTCCTTTGATACACTTTTCAAAATACATAGAGCAAACACTGAGAAAAGATAGCCGTCTGGATATATAGTGTTACGTTCTGGCATAACCCGTCATTTGATATCTGAATGGTGATATCTGATACCAAGAACGTCCCAAAATGTATTGAGTTCTGCAGAGCAATACTGTAGTTTCCTGGGTGCGCTTGTTACGTGGGATACTTGTGGCAGACCACATTTAAATTCTTAACTCTTTAATAGAGGGTAATATGAAGTACTAGTTTTCTACCCATGAACCATCATCTGACCACGGTTAGAATTGAACCCACCACCATATGGGTTAGATCACCGCTTCTCTACCGACTGAGCTACAAGGTCAGACGGGAGCAGGTCGTGGGAATTTAAGATGTCAATGCCCCGGCAATGAATATGTACAAGTACAAGGAAGGGATACGTTTCCGCAAACGTTGGCCGTGTAGCACTTACATTTCAACAGACTGAACTATTAGAGGGTATTAGAAAACAGTCCTAAGAAAATACGCGCGCTGATTGGTTAAAAATCGTGTTTCTATAACTCAGTGGAGACACAAAACTGACACGAGTTGTGGACGTAGTGATGGCGCGAGCAAAGAGAATTTACATTTTGATAATTAGAGTTAACAAGTTGTTTTCCTTTTTCTCGTCGCGTTGTTTTCTAAACGAAATAGAAAACATGTACTCCGTGGAAAGGAATAGAGCTGTGGAAACACTCTCCTGCGGCTCGTGTTCCCACATCGTTTCTCGTTCTCCCAAACTTTCACTCGTGTTCCTATATTAAACTCGATAGAAACACTGTACATGTTTTCTATTTCTTAAATGTGAAGTCTACAGAAATATAAGTATTACAAGGCCAACGTTTGCGAAAACGTAACCCTTCCTTGTACACGTTTAAATTTGCTTGAGTGCCGTTTTCATCGTACTGAGATGTGTGTAAGAGCAAGGGTGATCGCGAGAATGTTAAACCTTTTGCCTTAATTTCCGGTTTCCACTGTTAAATTCATACGTACAATGATACAATGATACAATGATTTGCTATTAGTCTCTCCCCACGGGGATTTTCAGGACTAATTTTACAATACTTTTGTGGGGGACTTTAGCCAGACTGCCTGTTACGCAGTTTTACAATTAATTTTTTTATGGAAGTGAAAGATGCCCCCGTCCAGCTTAGGTTAGACCACAACACCGGGGACTACGTCCCCTACTCTTATCGAACAGTGAGTGGGTTCTTTAACGTCCCATATTATTTAATTTCCAACAAGGGTTATGAGACGGGACCTCCGGTTTACAGTCCTTATCCGAGAAGACTTGAAAGTCTAACCATTTGCAGATGTAATTACAAAGGCAGCACATTCTCCTCAGTTATTTTAAGACCCTGAGTGTTGGTCCGGCCGGAGTCGAACTCACGACCTCCCGCATGACAGCCCGATGCTCAACCAACTGAGCCACCGGCGCTTGAGGTCGGTTAACGCAGTAAGAAAACTAAAACGTCACAGGAACTTAAATATAAGGACAAAATGCTTTGTTACTGAAGTTGTATACTACGTTTATTTATCTAGCTTTTGTGATTGAAATTTTCGCTGCGTGTTTTACGGAATGTATGCGCGCGTGACTGAAGGTAAAGGTCAAGTAGATCAGCTAGTCGCTTCTTCGAATTACTTCGTTGTCACACTGAATCCTCGAAATAGTGGAAATTTAAATACACTGTAAGCACCTTTCACGCACAGGTCAGTCATGATATCGAACCTAAAACTTGAACATATATATTAACATTGATCCTTAATATTTCGGTAACATTTACCTAAAGTAAGTTCATGATTATCTCCGCAGGTCTCCAAAATGGCACAAGGAGCTGATAATTCACCATTATTAGTCCACGATGAGAACAGCGAAGGCCGTTTTTCAAAACCAATATCTGAAGAAGGACACTTAATCTCGGGGCAACGATCAAGGAAGAAGTTTCTTGTGGTTGTTTGCATTCTGTTTGTGGAGCTTTGCGAGCGTTTGACGTTCTACGGTGTAGTGGCCAATCTGATTTTTTATTGCAAAGATGTCCTTAATCTGGCCTCTCCATTGCCCAGTACGATTGCTTTGGCTTCTGAAGGTATAATTCACAGATTTAAAGAACCTGGCCCCAGTTGTTCAAACGATGGATAGCGCTATCCGCCGGATAAATCATTAACCAGTGGATCAACCTCGTTCCCTGGGTCTCTCTTCTCTGCCACAATTGTCGTTGAGAATGGAAGAGAAAGAGTCCCTGGGAACAAGGTTGCCAGTGGATGAGTCATACTGCGGCCATTTTGATTTCTATTGTTTGGAAAGACATTATGGGATGCTCAGGGGGCAAATTAATATGTATTTGCCCCCTGGGCATCCCATAATAGCTATTCGAAACAATATAAATCAAAATGGCCGCCGTATCGGTAAAAAGGTCTATTGCGCTATTTAACAGCTATTCACCGAGATGGAGGTGGCTAGCCGTGGATATTTACCGAGACGCGAAGCGGCGAGGTAAATATCCAACGCTAGCCACCGACACACTGAGTATATAATAAAACGGTGAGATAATATACAGCGCAAAAAATTAATTTGGATGTTTACATCACTTGTCACGGATGCAAATCGGGGCGTCATTTTTTTCCGAGTTGCTCTGAGGTAAATAGCACAGGATATTCGGAGTTTGACGAGCCAATCAGCGCACGAGTTCAACGATATCCACTGCTTTAGTATATACTAACAATGGATAGTGACTCATCAGGTGGATAGCGTTATCCACCTTTTGAACAACTGGGGTCTGGTGTTCTGGTAATTAATTCAGTCAGCCAAACACCGGCGGTTGCATTGGCTCCTGTACAAACACCCGATGGTACACTGAATTGCAACCAAGAGAGGATGCCGTAAGAGAACGGATCCCCCATACATGGGCCTCTTCCAAAATCTAATTTCAGCTACGCAGCTATTTTTAGAGAAGCATCTTATTGGCCAGTGGTAATGACGTAATTAATTTTTAAATATACGCGGCATTGGGAAAGAGAACTTAAAATAGCTTTGCGAAAACTAAAAATAGATTTTAAAAAACTATGATGCTGCATGGGGATCCGTTCCCTTACTTCATCCTCTCTTGATGCGACGTATTAAACCAAGCTAAACCTAGCTCAGATGAGGGCAAACAGAACGTTGCCGAAAAATTCACTTTTTTTAAATACTTTTTTTAAGGTCAGATCCAACACTTTTTTAAAGATTCTAAACCAAGCTAACTTCACTTTTTATCCCTAAAAGTGAATGCTAGTTTTGTTTTAAATGCTACTCAAAGCACTGTGAAGGAAAAAAAGACCTGATTCTTAAGGCCTGGACAAACAAGGCGATATGTCACTGAGAAACGTCGCGGGGACAGGTCGCCGCAACAATTTTCCTCGTGTGACACGGTTAATTTTGTGAAAATCATTGTCGCTGCGGCAGAATTTTGTTGCTGCGATCAGTTGCACGAATTAAAACCCGTTTGAATTCGTGCCACAACTGATCGCAGCGACAAAGTTAGCGAAGCAGCGTCGTCGCATTGAGAGAGCGTCATGTGGTCCGCCATATTGAATTAGAAAACTAGATCACATTCCCCCTCATACGAGATCACTGCGTGTGCACCGAACAGGCGTCGTATCGCAGCGACTTGTTTTGCAAGTAGTTCACACGGAGCGACTTGCCGCAGAGACCTGTTTATTTTATTTTATTTCCTTTACCACAAAATACAAACAACGATAAGACAGTTACACAAAAGCAAATGAAAGTGGCGAGGAAGCCTAAAAAGAAACCATGAGACTTATAGACATTGGGCTCCCTCAGAGTAAAAATAAAGTTAACGTACAGTAACAGTAAGGCCAGGATCGAAGGTAAATTACAATGAAGATAAGTATAAATTAACTAATTACATAGACTGAGTTGACATAATATAAGGTATGGTACATGTAACAATGTGTTTTAAGATAATGTCAGACATTTACTACAAGATTTTAAACTAATAATTCACATATAATTTTTTTTCAATTTCGTTTTGAATGAATGGAGAGAATTGAATTCTTTAACATCATTTTCTAAAGAGTTATAATAAGTTGGTTCTTGGAAACTGACAGAAAATTTAGGAAGGTTTGTTCTACAAAAAGGAAGGTGAAAATCGCTCTCGTATCTAGTGGCATAGCTATGGACGTGTTTGTTTAAAGAATTTTAATTGTTGAACTTTGAAGGTAAAAGAGAATGGTTAAGAGAAAACATAAGTTTACCCAATTCTAGTTGTCTAATATCGGTAAGTTTTAGTAGCTCTTATTGTTTGAAAATAGGGTCTGAATGAGAATCGAAAGTTCGTAAAGTTGATTTAGAAATAATTCTGGTAACTCGCTTTTGCAAAGAGACAAGACGGCGAAGATTGGTTTTTGTACGTAGATCCCTGGACAATAATACAATAATGAAGTTAAGGTTAAACTAAACAATAATAAAGAGTTTTTAGACAA
>NC_090869.1:69098299-69110799 GCF_036669935.1 Montipora foliosa | reverse complement strand
CGTGTTTAAAACAGGATACTGTAATAGCAAAGAGCTAGAAATCACTCCCTATATTGCTGAATGGAAGACTTCGAAATGCGAGAAACTTTTGTCTCCCCTTAACATTTTTCGTCCATAAGTCCTCCGTTCCCAGACACGGTTGCAACAAATGTTGAAGAGTTCAACTTTTTTAGTTAATTCCCCCGACCGCTCTCCAAAACGAGCTTGAGTATCTATAAGCGTTCTCATGCGCGAATTGATAAGCAAAACAATTTAACTACAATCAGTTAAAAGCCGTTATAGTGCGTGAAGGCAATGAAGGAGCACATAGACCATCGAAACAGTTTGGCCTCTTCCTCTCGAGCCGAAGTCACGCAACACTGCTTGTCGCAAGAGCTGTCGAGTACCGGTTTTTCGATCTGTCCAATCAGTAACTCCCTCGAACGTAATGTCCAGTCAGCGAACAAGGACAGATTCTGTCCTAATTTGATGACATGGAAATGAGGTTCTGGGATCGTGTGAATCAGAGGCTTTTTTTTTCGTCCTCGACCGTTGATTTGGAATCACTGAGCGTTCTCTCCGGCCTTGAAAAAAATTCCTCTGGCACCCAGGGTAGGTTTGGTCATTAAGTAAAACACAAGTAAAAATATTACCTAATACTACTTTTTAGAAGCTGTTTTTCACCCTCATGTCGCCGAAAGTAGAGCAATGCTTTGGTCCAGGCTCAATCTGGTTAAATGAAGTTACTACTTCCGTTTGTGGACATTCTTGACAACTTATTCTATATGCACACTGTCAAACAGTTTCATCTCTATTAGATCCTGCAAGTAGGCGACAAGTTACCCGAACAAGTCATTCCGAGTTTTGGATTAATTTAACGCATGTGCTATGTGTAGTGTACACGTCAGCACACGAGTAGTTTTTCTGTCCTAAAGTGTAATATTAAAAATACAAGTTTATAGTTATCGGTGTGGTATTCTTTGAGTCATATCATGTTCCATAAACAAAATTAATAAGAGTGTATGTGTGTTGGTAAACCGATCGTCTGTAATTCATGTGCGTCGATGATTCCATGCATTGCATGAGTAAAATCGAACAATTCAACAAAACTGCCAATAAATATAAAGTTTCATTAAATTACAGCCCGAGAGAGGTAATTTAAACCAAGAGTTAATTAGATAATAGTGTCGATCTATCACTTTGCGGCCTTGCCCCAGCACATTCATAAATTGATTTATTTTTAGATACACTTTGCGCGCGAAACAAACAAAGGGCCGCCAATTTTAACCAATAAGTAGAAGCCATGACACGCGTGACTGCTTCTGCCATGTTTCTTTCAGGGAAATAACAACTGATTTTTGCGGGAACTGGTATTCTAAAAATAGACTAATTTGAGACCGTGCTGGGGAGCCAACCCATACCATAACAACACTCCTATCTAATTCATTCTTGTTAAAACATAAACATTACCTCCTCCCTTCGTGTAAAAAATAAAAGAAAGAGTGCCGGTCAGTGGGTAGTTCGCAACCAATTTCTAGAAGCGCAAATAAACGCCAATGTAGCCTCCCATGCAGAGGTTCTTAGGGCTTCGTCACGAGTTCCTCCCCCACGAACGTCTGCTGAAACGAAAAACCTCTTCCGTTTAACGGCTGCTAAGTTTGCCCACTATTTCAAGACACCAATCAGTATTGACCAATAATATTGTGTTGTGCCTAGCCAATCACATGCTGCGAAAGAATGCCATACAAAACACGAGTTTACCCAAAACTGGAAAACGGCCTCTGACTGGTCCGAAATCGACGAACTGAGGTGATTTTTCGTTTCAGCAGACCTTAGTGGGGGGGCCTAACGAAGCCCTAAGAACGTCTGCGTGAGAGGCAAATAACAATGGCGAAATACACAAATACGGATGGCAAAAAAAAGCAGAGAGAGAAATGAGAGATTTATTACGTCTGTCATCCAACATGGATGCAATCATCAAAAATTCAAATCGGCTATTCTTTTCCATCATTTGTCCACATCATCAGAATTTGAACCAACTCGGTCATTTTCGCCAGCAGTCTGTGACAAATCTTCTTCCTGAATGTGGTGTCCATGGTCGGCGTAGCGATACCTCAACGCTAATAGCAGAAAAATAGCCGCATTTACCAGCATCAAACCAGCCAATAGAAACATGTAGTCTTCCAGCGTACCCTTGTTGAGGTTATCAGGATACCACTGACCATCAGATGCCTTCTTCACAATGGAGGCCAGTGCTGATGCAAGATAATAACCAAACCCAATCATTGCCAGGCACAAACCCATAACCACGCCGCGCAATTCGGCAGGAGACTGGGAATAAGCGAATTCCAAACCTGAAAAACAAAACATATTCAATTGCAAACTGATGGAACAGATGATGACGCAGTCTCTAATATCCGCCATGGCCAGGTGACAAGTAGTCAGTATTAGTCACCGGTAACCTCTTTGCCATGCAATAGGCCAGGTCACCAAGCAATCAAAGTGCGTTAAATTTTGAACACCATATAAATAGTTTAAATTCTTTTTAATTAATACCTATATTCTTGTAAAATAATTTCGTAATTCGCTTATTTCTAAAGGCGATGATTTTATTGATAAACTAGACTTTAACTAAAAAAAAATTACAACAAAAACAACAGAGCCGACTTGTCAAAACAGTACAGCTGCCTCCTCGTGATACCGGTCGCCTCTATTAACTCTGATGAAATCAGAGGTTGCAAAAGATTGCGTGGTATGGCCTGTTGTCATCACTTACGTCAACAAATGAAGTTGAGACGATTCAATCACGAAATTCCCCTTTAAGTCTTAATTCAAAGTACCCAATTACAGAAATAAGCTCATTTAAAAAGCTATGACTATAACTATTATTTACAACTAAACAGTCGATGTCAAGGTTATTTTTAGCCAAGAATCTTCTTGAGGAGTAAGGTTTGAGGGACGCCGGCTTATGTGATATTTTTCAGGGACGGCAAAGTGAGGTGGTAGTTGAGGAGAGCGGATAAGCGGACACTTCGTGAAATTTGTCATAGAGGACGTGCATCTCATCTTTCTGTATTTATGAACAGATCTGGCCTCGGTTGTTCAAAAGGTCGATAACGCTATCCACCGGATAAATCACTATCCACCGGATAAACACTTGCAAAAGCAATTGCGTTATCCACTGGATAGTGATTTATCGAGTGGATAGCGCTATGCACTCTTCAAACAACTGGGGCCTAAATTCAGTTGTCATAGAGATTCTTCAATTGTACCTGTGACTGACACCAAGGCCTCACTTGTTCCTTGTAGAATATATTGCGGCACTTGATAAAAAACACTCATACTAGAGGCATTGACCTGCTTGTCAAAAACGTCCTGCTTGATCGCCCCATGAGTCTCGAGAATGTGTTTTCTTTCAATTTCAATGATTCCCGCCATTACAACTGAACCAGCTGCAAAGAGAAGTCCAACACCGATTCTGCGCAGTGGGGTAAACTCAAAACCAAGACGACGAAAGCCTGGGAAAATAACTCGGTCCATAAGAGGAATCAAAAGAAGCAATGAGACGTTTTCAAAGAGGCTTAGTGAAGCTACTGGGAATGATATCTTATCAGTGACTTTTAACTTCATGTAAGAACCTTGCAGCAGATACGTAGTTAAACCCTAAAAACAAAGAAACAAAAAAACATTCAAAGATGAGTGTACTCTAGGAAAAGAGTCTCCGTTAATATTTATCTGCTTTTAGGGAATTGTAGGATCGGACATGCAATTAAAGAAACTGCATCAGGCGTGTCTCGACCGTTTGCAGCGATTTTAAGGAGAGTGTCGTCATCATTGTAGTCAAATCAATCATATTACTTTGACTAATCAAAACAAACGCAGGCAATGAAATGAGCCAGTCGTAGGTCTGAAGAATCGCAAACCGCCTGCCCCAAGTGTGAGGAAACTGTGGCAAAAGCCAGTCACACTTGGCTTTTCGTCTACCTCGGAAGGATTAATCATAAGACTCTGGCAAAGAAACTTTATGACCCCCCTAGCTACGCCCTTGATTCGTGAAGATCGCTCCAATTAGCCGCTTGCTATGTTGTGAAGGGAGACTGCTAGCAGCTCCTGCAAAGTCAATCTTGCCGAGTCAATCATGATTTGTCACGCAATCGGGAAAAATTGCAGAAAGCGTCCATCAGCTGACTCTCTAGATAGCTTAACAAAAGACACCTTTGACTCGACAAGCGCGCGCCTTGACTTGCACGGCTAGCAGTTTATGTTGAAGGGCAGTGACATGTTCCAACGAAATCTGTTTATGGTGGATCTCTCGTACGCTCAGTCCGCGTCGGGAGGGGGGGGGGGGAGAAGAGGAGGGGGAACTCTTGGTTTAGTGCGTTTGTTAAAGTAACATGATCAATCCTTTTTTACAAGGCTAATCACCGGCGTGATGTTCAGATGTGGTCTTCGCTGTAGATATATCATCTGCCTCCTCGTTCGGCGATAGTGCAACTAAGATTTCAGCCTTGTACCTCATTCTCGTCACCAGAGCCTCGGATCGACCCAAGGCTCTAGGAAACTCTCTGTAGGAGAACATGCGCCGTGGGGTTCTTATAGCCAAAAAATTGGCAATTTGAACCTTACGGCGCCTGCTCACTGCTCGTGCTAACATGAACATGCACCAATTAGAGACGCTTTTGATTGTTCTTCACGAAAACCAACGAGAAAACATTTCGTTTCCGGGTTCCCCAGAGCTCTTCTCTCCCTCAGTCAAGAGAAGAGCTCTGGGGTCGAGATTGCCTTGTACCTCTGCAAGTTTGAACAACAAAAAATCGAAATCAAAGACGTCTCTAGCACACGACTTACCTGTCCAAATATTGTCCAGTAAAATATAAATGTTAAGAAAATTGGCATCAATTGGACAACGCATTTAACTCCTTCCACCTTATCGTCAGGGAAATCCCCTCCTTTTGTTATCTTCGCACAATCAAGCCAGTGAAATTGAGCCGGATATTTTATACCACAGAGTTTTGTCTTTGCGCCACGAGCAATAATTCTAAACGTATCTGCTAAACAACTGCCCTCTGGGGGATGAACAATGTAGTGATTTCTCCCGAGAAGAAGAAGAATAGTTGCCAAGGCCATGGAGACTGCGGTTATTAGGTAGCCGTAGAAAAAGGACACTTCTTGCTGAACGTAGGCAACGACCGAATAGGCAAGGAATGCCCCGATCTGAATAAACCAGTAAAACCAGTCAAAGAACTTCTGAACCATTTCCGCTCCTTCTTCCTCAACTTGGTCCGCTCCCATTGGCGATACGTTTGCCTTAATTCCTCCTGTTCCAATGGAAATGAGAATAAGCGACACCGCAAGAAATCCTTCTTTATGAGACGTGTTCAGAGCGTAGGCTGAAGGGTAGTTATAAGTAATCAATGTGAGGACAACAGTTCCAACGATGTAAAGAAGAGAAGATCCAAATATAGTGTTGTATCGCCCAAGCAAAGTGTCCGCAATCCATCCACCGATCACAGGAGTAAAGAAGCATGTTCCTAAAATTTAAGAACAAGAATTTTCTATGGCACAACTCATTGACTTAGCTTATAAGAATAGGTACACACGCGGATAGACCTATTCGGCTAACTCTTCAAATCTCTCGGGGTTAAGATTCTCTGTCTATTGAACGTGGATGACAATGAAGCGTTCACATTTAAATGATATGGAAATACTTGGAACAGAACGTTTTATTCCCAAAGGATTTGAATTTGGTACAACGTTGAAATTGAGTCAGGAGAATTTTTCTATTTCTCTTGGGACATAAAGACGTCCCAAGAGAAATCGAAAACAATGCCTATGCAATTGTTTTGGGGGTAAAAGAGGTGTATTATGAGATATGAGAAAGTAGAGGAATTTCGATACTTTCCTCAATAAGTTAAGGGAAAATCCCAGACGATCAAGGATTTCGCAGTTTCCCGACCGTCCCTGATTGTGCCGACATAACTGAAAATCGCTAGACGCTTGTCCCAGATAAATGGAAAGTGCGCCAAACCTTGAAACGTGCAATTTAGAGGATTGGTAACGAGCTAAAACCATCGCTAAAACCATCCCCGACCATCCCAGATTATCGGGGATGCCTACGATTTATGGTTTTCATTAGTCGGCAAAATATGGGAAGATGGGAAACTGCGAAATCCCCGATCGTCTGGGATTTTCCCGAAATATGAAAACTAGGCTTTAGGGGTTATAAGGATACGGGATATTTAGGCAAAAAATTACAGGAATACGAGATATTTTGGGGGAAAATTAACCAGGTACAGGATATTTAAAGACGAGATTACAGGATACCGAGCATCAAATTTTGTCAGAATAAATTGGTTCGTTGGTCATTAAAAAAGGCACCAAAAATGAGAAGGATAGTTACAAATGAGATTATTCGTATTTTCCATCAAATATTCACAATATCTACGGCAATACTCTGGTTCCGTAAGGCTGTTATAGCCGGGGAGTGGGTTTGTTACGAGTTCGAATGTTTAGAGGAAAGGTAGCTTGCAAACTAAACTGAACGCAGGGTTGTCGGAACAACAACAAGAAGATTTATTCCAAAAGTGAACGTAGTTTCCACGAAGTAAAACTCTTAACACGTACTCGACAAACTTACACGGCCTCCGCCAACTTGAATAAACACAGCTTCCGTCACACTTGACTAAACACGGCCAACGCCAACTCTCTTCGCTTGTGAAAAACTAGTTAGAAAAACACTCCGTTTGGACTCGTCTACTTATATACTCTGACAATAAACTTCTAGAACTTTCTAAATTAGTAATGAATCTAATTATAGAAAGATTACAAAACACACCGATTTAGAAACGCTTACGTACAAACCTAAATATAAACAAACTACGAACTCTCGCGAAGCTTCGAGACAGTAACGCTTGTCACGCAATACTATTTTTCGTAACAGGGTTGTGAGGCGAGAACTGCGGGAGGGCGTCCGCCGAGTGGGTCGACCGATGCTGCGCTACAAGGACGTCATCAAGCGAGACTTGCGAACTGCACTAATCGACATCAGTGCATGGGAGGACATCGCCAATCACCAAGACACATGGCGGCAAAGTGTCAAAGCGGTGGTTTCAAAGGCGGAAGCGAACGCTAAAGTCCAGGCTCCATGCCAGGGAGTAGCGACGAAAGAACGCGCAGTCTCTGCGCGCGATTCCACAGGGCACGTCTGCACCACCTGCAACAGAGGCTGTCACTCCAGGATCGGACTACACAGTCATACAAGATCCTGCCCAAATCCCCAGCGCTAACCATCGCCTCTTCGAGACGAGGATTCCACTACTACTACTACTACTACTACTACTACTACTACTACTACTAGTACTACTACTATCGGCCTCTCTAGAGAGAACGCAACGCCCATTAAAATTGCTACACACCATCTAGTACCCAAACATATTACGCACAATGACGTCAACAGTACCAACTGGTGGTAACCAGTAGCCAGGGCCTCAAGTGTGTTATCAAAACCTACGAGCACGTTGTCTTGAATGATAAAACGGTGCGAGTGAACTCTTCGCACGACGCCTTCTCACTTGCCCCACAAAGTATCAGGTCTTTTCAGTCCAAGGTGCTTTAAGTAGCATTTTGAGTTAAAAAAACAGGCACTTAAATGTTCAAAAACTTTCTATGGTTAAAGAGTAGAGTGGTTTCGTTTCTACGTTGCTTTCTTACGACGGGTAATTTTGAATCGATGCCATGAAGAGACCTTGGCTTTACACAGAACGTAACTAATCGATAGTTTCTATACTCGATAGAAATCGAACATAATCGATCGTAATGGATTCTAATTAATCGACTAATATCGAAAATCGATACAAATCCAATATCTGCATCCTTGTCATTGTCGACTTTGATCGATTTTTGTAATTTCGTATCGATTTTATCGATTTCTTCGAAAAGTATCGAAAAGAAAATGGACGAAGATCGCACTTTTGTTGAGTATTCAGTTTTTTTCTAGAGGAAAAAAAAAACAAAAGTAGCAACCATTGGAGAAAGAAGTAACATCGTCTTTAGTCATATTTAAAGGCGATTCGAGCGTCGCACTGGTATCGCGAGGTCATGGGTTCAAATCCCGTTGAAGTCCTGAATTTTTCAGGCTTCTCTACGCAATTGCAAAAATTGCGTTCGCAACTGCGAAGATCATAGCTTCACTTGATTTCATATCCGCAGTTCATATATGACCCAATTCATATATCATTTCATCGTTGATTCATTCCTCACGGGAACATTAGAACCCAAAATGACCAGCTCCCAGTGGCTTCATAGCTCAGTTGGTTAGAGCGTCGCACCGGTATCGCGAGGTCAGGGTTCAAATCCCGTTGAAGTCCTGAATTTCTCAGGTTTATCTACGCAATTGCAAAAATTGCGTTCACAACTGCGAAGATCATAGCTTCACTTGATTTCATATCCGCAGTTCATATATGATCCAATTCATGTATCATTTCATCGTTAAAACAGCATTTATACATTCCCTTTTCACTGTCAAATACATGTGACAAATTTGTCTATTTTGGAAAATCCTCAGAAATTTCTGGCCATCGTAGCAGTACAGCTATCATTGTTTTTGTATGTATGGCGAAGAACTATAGAGAAGATGTTGGCAGTTATCAACTGTTCCGTTTATTGTTTAGTCCTTTTGGTCATTGCAAATTCCTTGGAAGTTTTCATTTGTAGAACACTCGACGAAGGGAAATTTGAAGTGAACGACCCAGTGGCAGTGGAACGCGTCATAGAAACACTGCGAGTTTAACTTTATTGTTACGCCAGGGAAATTAATGAACCCATTCCTTGAAAGGGTTTGTGATAAGAGCATATTCAGGCAAGCAAAGTTGTACATTTCAACACAAAAACATCAGATTACATTTATTTGGAAATGTCATTTTTATTGTGAGTAGCAACTGCGGAAATGAAATATTTGAATCAAAACAAGTGGCCATTCATTCATTTGAATGACTTAGCTTGTTTGTTAGTGTCTTTAGCACTGAAGTGCCAAAATGTAGTTGTGAGGCGCTGAGGGAAGTGTGTTTCCTCTGTTTACCACTAGAGTTCCCGCTTTTGTGCCTCGATTTCGAACTTCTTGTGACGCCTGGAAATGTCGAGGCTTCCTCACTGCAATCGCTGTCGCCTGGATCGCTCGAAGTGAGATAGCTAAGTCGAATGAACGATGAAATAATATATGAAATGGATCATATATATAAATGAACTGCGGATATGAAATCAAGTGAAGCTATGATCCTCTCAGTTATGAACGCAATTTTTGCAATTGCGTAAAGAAGCCTGGAAAATTCAGGACTTTGGGGTTTGAACCCGTGACCTCGCGATACCGGTGCGACGCTCTAACCAACTGAGCTATGCAGCCACTGACGTTGGGATGACCGTTGGGAGCTGGTCATTTGTGGGTTCTAATGTTCCCGTGAGGAATGAATCAACGATGAAATGATACATGAGAGAGAGCAGAGTCGTATTCTTCCGCTAACGAGCCATTTGAAACCGCCTTTTTGGAATCTATCTCCCACTTCGGATTTTCGATAAAAATATACGATTTTCCTTGCTTCGCAAACTCGCTTTCGCCCCCATTTTGAATTTCTTGTGATCAATTTCTTGTAATCAAGAGCGCCTATTGATTTTGCGGACGTTTCGGGAAACAGATTTCCGTTTCTGTGACATCTAAAAATAACTTAAGGACGTTAGCGCTAATTGTTTGTGCGCAACTTTTCGGCGCAGGTAACGCGACTGTATGTGTCACGCATTACTTCAAGCATTAGTCTGGCGAAAAAAACGCCGGGGAAAAATGTCCAGGTCGGCTAAAGAATGGTACATTTTTTCCAATTCATCATGAAACGTTAAAGAGAAAGGACCGGGAGGCTGAAAAAGGTCGCTAATCGAGTAGTGGTTGAAAGTTTTGAAAACTTGAGGAAGGTTAGTTTTAGTCTTCGACGTTGCGTAAATTTAATGGGGTTGGTTTTCTATGACCTTACGAACTTCTTAATTCAAAATGAACGCATGTTTTTGAAGTTCTTTTCCTTTACTTCATGAAAATAGACCAGAATTATCTTCTCTTCCTAATCCACTTTCACTAATTCCTATTTCACAAAAACCACACTCCAGAAGATGAGCATGACGGCAATGGAAAGATTATGATTCAAACCCCTAACCAAATAAAGATAACGCCTGCTTGAAACTTCTTTGCTATGCTCGAGAAAAAATGTTTTTTTTTCTTCAAAAACCTTTCATCGATTTAGCCTGTCTTGGGTTCCAGTCCTTCCCTGACAGGTCACGCAAATCGTGACAAACGAAATTTTCCAAGAGCTTCGCAACATCACCTCGATTTTACTCAATGTAAGAAGTTATCTTGTTTAAAATTTTCCTTCCTTTTGTCCTGAATTCCTAAAGTGGTTACAACGGGTAGCGCCCGCGAAAACGCTCGTTAAGATTTAACTACTGTTTACGACATCGCTAACGGCATTCAATTATCTAAAAAACCTACTCCGATATTTCTATGCACAGAGACCTTCACTCTTATCATATTATTTTTACGAATTTTGACGGATGAGTAGATGAGGCTACATTTCTTTATCATGACCCATCTATCGAAATTAGGGCATTTTCTCTTGCCTTTTTCTCCGAAACAAAGTCGGTGACCCTCCAATTTTGGAATAAGCAATTTATGACCTAATTTCAGGCGAGAAATGAAACAAATTTCAATGTGGAAAGATTTTCGCGCGAACGTCACATATCCCAAGGGCCAAACTAGGGGTCCTCTTCTCTGTCCCTCATTTTCTCTTGTTATGATTATCATGGAAACATTTGATTGCCAGCCACTTAAATTTTACCTTCGAAATATGAAAATATGTCGTTGAGGGGCACGTGTGACTGATAACCGCTATTATTTAGTTTCAGGTTACTAAAATGTTGAACTTTACCTTGAAAAGCCAAAGCGATCGTACTGGGCAATGGAGAGGCCAGATTAAGGACATCTTTGCAATAAAAAATCAGATTGGCCACTACACCGTAGAACGTCAAACGCTCGCAAAGCTCCACAAAGAGAATGCAAACAACCACAAGAAATTTCTTCCTTGATCGTTGCCCCGAGATTAAGTGTCCTTCTTCAGATATTGGTTTTGAAAAACGGCCTTCGCTGTTCTCATCGTGGACTAATAATGGTGAATTATCAGCTCCTTGTGCCATTTTGGAGGCCTGCGGAGAGATAGTCATGAACTTACATTATTATAAGTAGATGCAGCTGCAGATGTTAGCGAAATATCTTCAGGAGGAACACAAAAATGTAAGTTCAAATCTGACCTCTTGCGTGACTGGGGCACGTGCTAGCAGTGTATTTTAAGGTTAAGCGAATTCTTCTGAGTTGAACGCTCTAGCCAGGCTCTATGTTTGTCATTTTAAGGTTGGTTCGCTTTAGTAAAACAAACCGACTCAGGAAACCATTATTTTGTTGGACTTTTGCGAAAGTTCAAGATCTCAGATATCACTACTAGTCTTGTGACAGTCGCCTGATCACTTTATTTTGACGTCATCTCTAAATGAACAAACGCGTGCAAGCAGAACGAGAATCGAAGTTCGTCGTGAAAACGACTGAAGCAGGCATACACAACAAATCAACGGTATAGACTTTGATGACATGAGTAGCGCGTAGAGTGGTGTTTCAATAGGCATAGGTTCACCACATAAGCTCAGTAGTCATTTGAAGTTTAGAAACCGTAACGTAATAACCAAACTGTTTACTGACCTCTGATCGAAATTTCAACACTAAAACAGAAGCCGGATGGAAAGACAGAAACAATAATTCAATTGCTGAATTCTTATCAGAGGCAGACTCCTAGCTGAAGGTGTATACTTCCTCGTACCCAGTTCTTCGAATGAAATGTACGGAAAAGGCAAATTCACAGTGACGTCATCAAATTCTAAAAAATCGCAAGGTGTTTTTAATTTTTAAATTTTTATCTACAGGAGGTTGAAAATGACCTAGAAAGAGGCTCTGACCGGAGTGGGAGTGGGGGGGGGGGGGGGGGGGTCCAGGGTCGCTTGTCTGAATTTTAAAATCACTCGAGTCGGGGCAACCTCGTTCCCAGGGTCTCTCTTCTCTGCCCCTGGGAACGAGGTTGGAGTCGGGGTTTATTCGGCTCATTTTCGGCCTTGACGTCACTGTCGGAATTTTGCTGGGAGAGGATGTCTTTTGTCGGAATTTCATTTTATGTGCTGTCGCTACTTTTTGGGCCATGTCGCTTGTCGGAATTTACCCTGTTCCATAACGTCCTTCGTTTCGAAAATACAGCATTTGTCACCTTGCGTGACACCATGATACAAAGTTGTTTGTTTGAAAAAAAATATCTGTGCCTATGAGCATTTCAAGTTCTTTAGGAGATGTGTTCATACACATGTGTTTTATCTCATGAGCGAAAAGTAAGCACTTTCATTGCTAAGTGAATTCCAGATGTTCGTGTTGATTTCTGGGCGCCTTGCACAAC
>NC_090869.1:69088299-69093299 GCF_036669935.1 Montipora foliosa | reverse complement strand
CAATTTTGCAATGAGCGATTCTAGGATTAATTAGATCTCCTTTCTTGCAGGTCCATGGCCTAAGGGGATCACATTTCTCCCCATCATCAATACTACAGTGAGTCATACGGTTCAAAACGCTCACAATGGCTTCTGCTTTGCCTTTGTATTTCAAATCGAACGCTACATTGACAAGACATTTACGGAATTCTACGTTACAGTAGCACGGCCTGTAACTAAACACATTTCCTTTTTGGGGGAAACTCTTCCCTCCCGCGCATGTCAACATGCGATAGCAGCACAAGTCTAACTCGTTCCTTGGCTCCACTCCCCCTGTTCTCGTGAAAGTCTCGCTAGAAACATCGCAATAGTGCGTGACTTCCGCAAGCAATTTCACAGTGTGTCTTGGAAAGCATGCAAACCCGAGCCCTTCCTGTTCGTCCCCTAAGCTCCAGCTGGGATTTTCATCGTAAAGTTCAAGGCAAACCTTTCCTTCGTCCACACACAGTCCTGGGTTTGCTTTGCACTGATTTATGCCTCTTTTGCAATGCTCTTTTGAGACGGGACACTCACAGCGAACATCAGATCCCCACATTTTGCATATTCCACCGTGCGCACAGACTTTTGGGATACGGCAAAGGTTCACAAAGTATTGACATCTGTAATATAAGTGAAGAAGAATATTTTTTTTCTTAATTTACCTCAAGTTCTTGGGGTTTGACTGAACAAGGGTACTTTCTTTTCAATAACACTATTCCCCCGGCCAAACCCGGTATTATTATTATTGTTATTATTATTATTACTGTTAATTTATTTATCTGTTTTGGAATCTTTATTCACTACTTTAAGAGAATTCCATTCTTCCGTAACATCGCTCACAGATTTCTCACACACGCGAGTTAAACACTTAACAATAGTGATGCTCTTCTTGTATGTGTGAGTATGAGATTCTTGTATTATACACACGAAAAGTGGAATATTTCGGTGAAATACTTTCTTTCTCGGAATGATAGTTTTATGATTTAAGGGTAATCTGACCTGTTCTTGAACATTATCACGCATGCACTGACGTAACAGAGCAGTTAAACAGTTTTTATAATCAGCTGATTTGGCTACACTGTATAGCCACAGCATACGGAATATCTGTCTCATTAATTAAAGTATACTTTTTGCATCCATTGTATGTTCGGACGGGTTTCTTTCGAAATTACACTAAGACGCCAAACCTTACCGCATTCGTTTTCTTCATGGTGACGGAGAACCAGTAAACCATTAGAAAGGCAGAAATCGATTACCCGTACCACTCACCTGCACGTGTTTTTCCACCAGTGTTCAGCATAGCCAGTTTCTTTGGGTGCATCGCACACACATCGAGTACCGAGCTCTCCACAGCGAAAACTACCTAATCGTTTGAAGTCAATGGGAACACAGCGAGGCTCGCCGTAGCTTGGTCCCACATTTCGTTTGTGGAACACGTCAGGTCCTGGGACGATTGGAAAGCATCTGAATCCAGTACTTGGCTTGAAATTATTCACCAAGGAGTGAAAGACGTTTCCACTAAATTCAATATGACAGTCCGCTACCCTTGGGTCAATTAAATCCCCCGTCTGACAGTTTCCCGCAAGCGGATTGCAACTTTCCCTTACTGGCAGTATAAACTGGTTTTTGAGTGCTACACATTGGATAAGGCTTGGCTTTTCATCACATATGGAGGCAAAAACAACCCAAGGTACAATAGTGAAAAAAATCCCTCGTTGAAGTGACTGCATGGTCAAATTACTTAAGTTGGACTATTTCATCATAAAAGGGAAAATGCACGCGCTTAAGAAAACAATGGTAGCGCAACAGTAGCGAGCTTACGCAACAGGACGGCTGGAAGACTCAGGACGGCAGAATGACGAAAAAATGTCGCGTAAGATTGGGAATGCACAGTCTCGCGCGACATTTTTTCGCCATTCTGCCGTCCTGAGTCTTCCAGCCGTCCTGTTGCGTAAGCTCGCTAGTAACTATATTTAGGCATTACGGTTGGGCGCTTTTGAGCAAGTACAATATTTTTAAATAAATATACTTCTTTCGCTGCTTATTGTTGTAAATCGAATTTCAATGTATCCATACACAAAATGCACTGTATGTATGGTACGACGATATTTAAATTTATCCGAAACTGATGCAATGATCGAGCTTTGAACACACGATCATTCTCTCCCAATAAATTGTTGGAATAATTCTGTGCACGCGCGCACGCGCTATTGGTACGCACTATTGGTATTATCTTATTTACATTAGAGCGGTTTTCAAATGAGTGTCGTAAACCAAAACCAAAGTAATTACTTTGGCCAATCAAAAAAGACGGAGACAATCCAGTAAACCAATCAAAACTCGACGTAATTACGTGTAGAAGACACAAAGCGCCCAAAAATGTGCACGCGGGTGCCACGATTGGTTTTGGTTTCAATTCTGATTGGTTGAAAAAGTGGCGCGAGAACTTTGAACCAATCACTGAGTGAAGTAGAGCGGTTTTCAATTGAGTGTCGAAAGTAATTAGCTAATTACTTTGGTTTTGCATCTACTTCACTCAGTGATTGGTTCAAAGTTTTCGCGCCACTTTTTCAACCAATCAGAAGTGAAACCAAAACCAATTGTGGCTCGCGCGTGCATATTTTCCCGCCTTTTGTGTCGGCTACGTGTAATTACTTCGAGTTTTGATTGGCTTACTGGATTGTTTCCGTCCTTTTTGATTGGTTAAAGTAATTACTATGGTTTTGGTTTTACGACACTCAATTCAAAACTGCTCTAATGCAAAACCAAAGTAATTCGCTAATTACTTTCGACGCTCAATTGAAAACCGCTCTATATACCGTTCCTTTGACAAGAAATAAGGAAAGGCCAGTTTTTTGCTACGAGGATAACAGCGAAAAAACAAAGCACTACTTGGTCGCGAATTTTCTATGACAAAAGCTTGTTCAGAAATCAAAAGTAAACGTTAACAGCACACACCAGGGCTACTCCTTAGTATCTGACTGAATAGAAATCTTCTTCTCACTAATTTTTCCTCCGGCCCCGTTTTAGCGTGCTTCTCAAGCAGTTGCCTCTTTATGCCCGAAAAGAATTCTGGTAATTCTGCCATTCCATGACAAGGGAACCCCCCCCCCCCCGCAAAGATCTCATGTATATACCCATCACGAGTCCCAAACAACATAAGACAAGCTAAATTATTTAATTTCCCAACATTCAGTCATCCATATACATTTACCTTCATCTATATCTATTTAACTCCATTTATAGAAATTTATCATCATCTGTATTAATCATTCACAGCTGCTGTACAAAATGCGGCCCTGGATTCTCTTTTAAAACCAGTAAAATCAGTGGTACGAATAAAATCAGGTAGCGCATTCCGCAACTTAGCTGATACGTAAGAAAAAAGAACTAAGACCATAACTGGTTGTTTCAGGTTTTTTGAGGGACAGGATGTCATTTCCGAGAAGATCATGCCTAAGAAGAGGACGGGAGAGAAAACGTATTTTTCATATGAACAGGAAAACCCCCTTTTTTTTAAACTATACTTTCATTGAGTAATATGAGCAAATTTTGAATGCGCTTATTGCATAGATATGTAGAGGTTGACTTAAGTAATAAGAGGACAGGTAATCTGCTAATATAAATCTCGTTATTCTCTTGTTTACATTATACCGTTTCTTTGACACGAGGATTACAGCGAAATGAAAGCACGGTCAACTTTCTCGCGAATTTTCTATGATTAAAATCTTGTTCAGAAATCCAAAATCTACGTGAACAGCAAACACCAGGCCTGCTCCTGAGTATCTGCCGGGCTACATTTTTTTTCCTCTGGCCACGCTTCAGCCATTGGATGAGGGCCAGTCTCGTGCTTCTCAAGTTGTGGCTCATGCCCAAAAGGAATTTCGGGTAATTCTGCCATTCCATGACAAGGGAAGACTCCCGATTCTCATTTCATAGTTTTTTTGATAAGTGTCGGGCCACCCAGTCCTACCAGCAAAATACTGCATCGATTGAAGTTTTAAGCTTTCAAAACTTGCCCAAGTGTATCGGGACAACTTCACTCGTGAACCGCCATGTTTACAACGGAACATTTTAGGCGTCCCATTCTGCATGAGCCCAGTTTTATGGACGAACCTGATGACCGATTTTTTGTTACATATTTTGAGATACAAGTCATGTCAAATCAAATCAAATATCTCTTTATTGGTACCAGTCAGTGTATCAATTTACTGATTTTCAATTTGTACTGTTAACATACCGCACAATTCAGTCCAAGGTGGCTGGAATAACCATAAGGGCTACAGGAGACAGGCAGCCATGATTTTCCTTTAAAAAATATACGAATATTTAAGGAGGAAATAAGGAAGGTTAAAGAAAATATTCTTGGCTGCAATGAAATTCCTACCAGACGGCCGGAAGTGCGTCGCTGGCTACAGTCCCTTCCTGCCGATGTTATCCAGTAGTCTGGAACGAAACTTGATTGTACGCATGTACAACTGCCCCACGTGATGCCGGTAAAGAGAAATATCCTCTAGATTTACTGCGATTTACTCTCGTTAGTATGGCTTCTGGTGATGAATTACCAGCTAAAGACAAGAAAGAGCAGGGCAAAGAAGAGGTAAAGTCAAAGTAAAATTATGACGTTTTATTGTGGTAAATTCTGCTTGGTTTTCTCAGTATTATTCTGAGAAAAATCCGCCCACAAAGTTTGCGTGAACATGGACTGCGTGTGATGTACGATTAAATGAAAAGCCATTTTATTAAAAAAAGAAAATAGCGTTGTACTATTAAACCCGGAAATACCCTTCAACGAAAAGTGCTCTAACTTGTCAAAGACGTTTTGCCTCTTTGCCAGCTAATTTTTGTCAATTGTTTCAGCCGAGATATCCTGAACACTAGTAGACACATGCACAATTTAGTCAGCAGTCGTGTATATTTCACGATTCTCAAACCTTGACCTTCTGAACAGAAACAACGTGATCATCGTACGCAAGAAAATA
>NC_090869.1:69070799-69078299 GCF_036669935.1 Montipora foliosa | reverse complement strand
GGAAGTTGAAGATGACCAAGAAATAAGTAATTTTTAGAGTCTCCAGTTTAATTCATGACATCTTTCATTTCTAAAATACAGCATTTCCAAATTATCACCTTGGCATTACACCATGATACAAAGCTATTTGGTTGGAAAAAGGTCTATCTCAATGAATCTCAGCAGTTTGAGCCTTTCAAGTGCATTAGGAAATGTGCTCATACACATGTATTTTATCTCATGAGCGAAGAGTACACGCTTTCATCACAAAAAGAACTCCAGATGTTCCTGTTGATTACTGGCTGCTATATTGGTGGACCACATGGCTTCTTCATACAAAACTCTAATATAGTTGTGCAAAGTGATTTCAAATTTATTTTTTTGTTGTGTGATAGTGAAAACTATCTAAAGTTTGAGGATTCCAGAAGCAAAATGAAAAACAGAGGAAGATCAAACCATGCATCTTGATTCCTCTATTCGCACATAATCACAATTCCTTGTGCCTTTGACCACAATCCCTTGCATTTCGAAGAAAAGTGTTTTCTCCCGATTGGAGAGCTGCCTCGTTTGTTCACTTCAGACTCACTTACTGCTGTAGCAATCGGCGGTTCTAATGATGAATTAGCTGGCTGGAGGAATTAAAGGTGATGGTATGGGGATGGTCTTTTTTTTCTAACCATAAATGGTGGAAAGGGAAGATAACTTGTAACATTCTGTGTGACGTGCACACTTTCTAATTAAATGATAATTGACATTTTGTGATTGCCAGGAGAAACCTAAAGATGGACAATCAAGTGACTCTGGGGCCTTAGTTTCTGCACCACCATATGTCAAACATCCTTTGCAAAATAAGTGGGCTCTTTGGTTCTATAAGAATGACAAAACAAAATCATGGAAAGCAAATCTGCGTCTTGTAACTTCTTTTGATACTGTATCCTTTACAGACCAGTGATTTTATCTTATCATGGTTTCTACTCTTGAGAGGTTTCTTAGTTGTTTTTAATCCTGTCCATAAAAAGCCATTTTGATTATTTCATGATCAATGTTAAAATAATTTATGTACATTATTGTATTGTTTTTCTGCCGTAGGAAAATAGCTCCTAGGTTAGGGGAACTTTAATTGTACATAGGAAGGTGCGAGGAAAGTATGTCATTGTGTTCATGCACTTTGCATTCAATATTATAAGGTAGATAGAAATGTTAGAGATAAGACAAGTGTTTAAGAAAATATTTCTAGATTGAAGGCTCCCATTTGTTATGGCTTTAAGAGCAAATGGAAAAATGAAAGCAAAATGCAAGCTATCTTATCTAGTTAATCTAATATATCTTTGTGTTTGAAGTGCATTATGCAGTACTCGAAGGACATATGTATATTCATAGTACCTGCCCATCTGATACAGTTGAAAAGAAGATTTGTATAAGATTTTATTTTGTGAAATGAAGAAGTGATCCTTGTAATTATCTGGACAAATGAAGGAGTGATATTATTGTTGTCTCTTTTACTGTATATAGAACTGAAAAACTCAGGTGGCTTCAGTAGAATTCAAACCTATGACCTCTGCATTGCCAGTGCATTGCTCTACCAACTGAGCTACAAAAGTACTCAAATGAGACACTTGACAAGGCCTTAAATTCTCCAGATAAGTGCCATGATCACTTCTCCATTTCATCCATAACCTGCACTTCAAAATATCAACCTCCTACTACCGGAGCGCAAGAATACAGGCCAAGGTAGTGGCAGTTCAGACCAAGCGCATCGAGGGCTGTGCAAAAATGGCCGAGGGCCAGTATTCCCCGGTATGGTTGTTTATTATATGGCATTGTTTCTTTGAGCGATTGGATACTTCTCTTCTTGGTGAATTTTCGTAATCTTTGTCTTCCATCAGTGAACTTTGAAAGGTAACCTTTCATATGTAAAACTAACAAATTCCGTTTGCTGTAATATTTATTGTACTGTAGTGATGAAAAAATTAAATTCCGCTTTTTGAAAACTTTTTATGTTTTGCTCAACTTGAATTTCCTGGGAGAGAGAATACGGATACGGACCGTTTCCATGGTAATGATTTGTACCGAAAACCGGCCAATGAGACTGCTCCGTTCAGCCTGGGAATTGCTTGTCATATTATAGTACATTTATTTCACTTTGTGTTGCATACAAATTAAATTATTCTTTAGTCTTTTTGGTCTGGTAATTTTTTATGAAGTTTTACTGTCTGAAGCACTCTCCTTGACTTGAGTATTGTACCATCTAAAGGTTGAAGATTTCTGGGGGTAAGTATGCTTGTAGTTATGACAATTAATTATAAATTATCCAAACTTGTTTCTAGATGCAATATTATCCAGAGATTAGAAAATCTGAATAACAGTATAAATGACTGCAGACCATAAAAATATGATAATTTTTAAGAGGTTTGTGTGTTTGCATGCACAGGTATCCGTATATACCCTTTAAGACATTGTACATATACATTTAAAAGGCTCTCCTTCTCTTGTCTCTATTTAAACATTTCGTATTCATGTTTAGGGTGCATTCGATTGGCCATATTCTGGAATACGAATACATGGAATAGAAGTTAGAAACTCTTCGTCTTTATGGAGATTAATTCACATCAAAATTGTCAAACACCTGCTAAAATGTTATTTTAAGCATATTTGCATTATCCTTGTTGCTTGAAAATGCCTGACATACCACTTTAAATCATCACTCCATGTGTTCTTATTCCGGAATAGGATCAATCGAACGCACCCCATATTTTATTATTGTATTGTTGTATGAGTAAAGTTAAGTTTCCTGACAATTATAATGTGATGCTGTTTTGTCTCATCAGGGTTTATAATCATATTCAGTCAGCTAGCAGGTTACAATCAGGATGCGACTACTCAATGTTCAAGGTACAATTTCAATGCAGTACACACTCCACACTTCTATCTTAAACTACCTCTTGTGAATTGTTAGTTTGTTAGAAAATTTGTCAGATGTCATTGAAGATCATCTGCAAACAAAGGAGATCCCAACTTTGTGCGCTGCAGAATACCCTGATCTATCTCTCTCTTGTGGGAGACAAGTACAAAAAGGTTGGTGCTTTGGTTGGTTGATCTCGCAAATTTCCATGAGGAACAAAACATTGCAATGAAGGAGGTGGAAAGGATTATCAACTATTCTGAGTTGAAAGTTGAGGTTGCAATGAAGTGGGGGTTACTTCTAACCAAGGTTTAAGTCATACCGGTATAGTATTGTAATCAGAGCATTCAGCTCAGTTCTAATGAATTTAAAAAGCTATTTAGGCCAATCAGATATTGACTGCAACATATTGACTGCTGGGAAGGTACTCTCTGTCTGAGGTCCTTGTAGTGACTTTTTACCAAATTTGCCTGTTTTTTTCTGACAGGAAGGAATTGAACCAATGTGGGAAGATGACGGAAATAGAAAAGGTGGACGCTGGCTATTTACCTCACAGAAAAATTTTAGGCAACAAGACCTTGACAGAATATGGCTTGAGACTGTAAGACATTATTTGTTATTATTATTTTCTTTTAATGTTTTCACAATAGTTAAGATAAATTACTTTGGTATAGCCAGGAACTTAAATGGCCTTATAATCAACAGGGAAAAAGAAGACCATGTTAATTTACTTAATTATAAATAATTTTAAGACTTTAGGCACACCTACAACACATACAAACACACCTGTATTCAAGTTGATCAAGGAGATGATTTTCAAATATTTTAAGATGATCATTTTTAACCTCTGGCAAGCCAAGCAGCAATTGCATCATGCTACACTGTTGTAATTATGGGTTCATGAAATTGTTTAAATCAAGTTGATTAAAAGATACTTGAAAAAGGTACATGATATCCCGGTACATCACACTTATGCATTGGCACATTTCTTTGTAGCTGATGCTGCTTGTTGGTGAATCATTTGGTGAGTATTCTGATAGTGTGTGTGGAGCAGTGGTTCAGATCCGTGCCAAGGGAGACAAGCTGGCGATATGGACAAAAAATGCATCAGATGAAAATGCTAACCTCTGTATAGGGTAAGGTGCCTCCTGTGAACAAATAGCTTGGCTTTCATCTGAGTAGAAGGCCTTTCTATTAGATCTGGACGTTAGAGACCAAGAGTGAGTTGGCACGTGGTTGTAATATTTTACAGTCAATCTTCTTCAAAATGATGGTGAGAGATTTCCTTCTAATTTGCTGTTTGTTATTTCTCTTGCAGACGTAAATTTAAGGAACGTCTTAATATTCCAGCCAAGCTATTTATAGGTTACGAGGTTTGTAATTCCTGATGATGTCCTGATAAGAAACTGAAAATGGTTTGAACACAGAAATGACATACTTGAAGTAGTTTGATTGTCCAGAGTGTAGTCCTGATGAGAAGCTGAGGACTGTTGTTTGTGAATCATCAATATTATTGATGTTACATTAGTCAGCCAGACACTTGACTGTGGGGATGACTTCCCTTCGGATTGTAGAAACTTCAGTCAAAAGCAACAGTCCTTCTGAGGAATATAAAAACCTGGATGATCAAATTTCAGCTGGGTAGGAAAAAAATTTAGCAAACTTCCAAAGCAGGTGCCAGAGGTAAATGGTTTTTATGAGAGCTGCATTTTTTTGGTGTAAATGGACTTAAGGTATTATTTCCTTGATACAACCGATGTTCATTCCACAGGACATAAAAAAAATGCGGTGTGTGGCTCCAAATGCAGTTTCATGTCATTATATATATTTTATACTACAACTTCTATTATCCAACACCTTTTCTCCTTAAAATAATTATGTTTTCTGTTTAACCATTACGAGTAAATAACACCATTAAAAAGGGGTGGGAGGGGGAGGTCACCGTGCTTGTTTCTTTGTAACATGACAACAAATGCGAACGGACTGGTGCGCATTCCAAGAGTGGCTTCCAATGTTATGCGCAGTAGGAGATGCGTGGTGCAAAACAAAGGATCACTTTAAAGCACAACACAAAACGTTGTGAAGAACAGTCCCATGAGCTTTCACATAGCAGCAGTGCCTTTTTTTAAAGGAGCCATGTCTAAGAAATGTATAATGGTGTCCCTAATGGCTCCCTGGCAAATTGACTTTTTAAGTTAAGTTATTAGACCATAACCCCCTTCATTTTTAGAATGATAATTCTTTTCTTTTGTTGTAAAGTAATTTGTTAGTTATGGGGTACAATAAATGTTTTAGTTTTTGTTTTTCTTCTTATGATACGTTTTATACCCTGTTGTGTAAATGCAACGGTCTTAGCTGTCATCATTTTCCATATTTTTTAAGTAACGATTTGTCTCTCTGGCATCTGTTATTGCAGGCACATGAAGATACCATGAGCAAAACAGGATCTGTGACAAAGTCATTGTTCTCATTATGATCATAAAGAAAACCTTGTTATAGACAATATCAGAAGTTCTGATATTTTAACAAAACTTTAGGATTTTACTATTTAAGGAAAGCTTTATAACTTAGAAAAGTTACAATTTGCTTCGGCAATATGTGTTCCCTGACTGAAGCATATGAAAGTCCAACTGCTGCCGGTTCCTTGGGTATACGACGGTCATGTACATTGATAATTAAGTTAAAAACCTATCAAGTTCATAAATTGCTCAGTTCAAAGAGTATTTTACATGACGTAGTCTTTGTGGGAAAGTTCAAGAACGATTGTCTTTAGAAAAGAGGGCAGTTTTCAATTGAGTGATGTACCCTGTAAAACGAGAACCCAGTGTTCTTTGGTTCAGCACAACTGATCAAGAAAATGAAATGAACTGTTTGTCTGTTATGATTAGCCAAACTACTTTTTTATGCAACTGAGTGAAATAAATGCATGCTGCCAGCACCAAGCAAGTCACAATTAACTTTGTTTTAGTGTCTAATAAGAATAATTTGCAGAAGAATGATTAGCCAATCAGCATACAGAATTACCTTCAACATTCAATTGAAGGCTCTCTATCAACAAATTTTAGTGCAATACCCATTTTGTAAGAATTTGAACTGGTAGTTAGGCTGGAACTTTTAATATTAACCTGGTTACAGCAGGTTTCTCTTTGTGCCACGGTCATTACCCAAAAAAGGAGCATGAGAACATGGGGTAAGAAAAGGATGCAAATATTAAGAATGGTTTGTGTTCAAGGTGTAATTATGCTTCACTTATGCTTAGCGACAACAATATTTGATTATGTTTTTGTCTACACAAACTGTTCTCGTTTCTCATAATGTACCACATGGCTCTTTTTTGGCCCCAAAGTGTCATTTAGTGTTAAAGTAAGAGGGGTATTCCATGATTCTTTGAAAAGTACCGAATACAGAATTGTAATTTAGTCACCTTTATTTTTGGCTGGAGTACACCACTTACACGTAGTGTACTATCCTGGTCCCAGAGGTTTTTCATGATCTGCGAGAGATAGCTTCGAAGCGGCGAAGACGAGTCGCTAAGCGGCGAAAAAAGAAAAAGCTATGGTTACTTTGGACTTGAATCTCACTTTCATGCAGACGCAAGGATCTTGGTCCCTTTTGTAATTATCAATTTGACGGGTTTGACAGCTGGCGTCTGCATGAAAGTGAGATTCAAGTCCAAAGTAACCAAAGGTTTTTTCTATTCTCGCCGCTTCGGGACTCGTCTTCACCGCTCCTTGGCTCTCTCACGGATCAAGAAAACCCTCGGGAGACCAGGGTAGTATGGCACTGGGGTGTTGAGCTTTGTGGAAAATACATGCCATTGTTCGGTTTTAGTATTTAGACTGGCCTGATTCCAATGCGGATTTCAGCCCGGGTTCTGAAAGAAATCCTCTTAAAATGAAAGTGGCAATTACATGGCGATTTTTTCAGCCCGGGCAAATGGGCAAGAAAACCCATGAAATCGCTATCATTTTTTCATCCCAGGCTGAAACAGGAACGTGAGCATGCATATATGCGCATCGATTGTGTTTTCGCATCTCAGTAAATTTTCCCTTGGGTATTTGCGTTTTGCGCCCGTGCTAAAAATTGTGCATGTAATCGCAACACAATTATTTTCAGCCCATGCCTGAAACTCACCATGTAATCAGGCCTTTTAAACGTACAGTAGTCTCTTATATAGAAGTTACAAAATAAGATAGAACCAGGAGCTTTCTTGTCTCTTAATGGTTCACTTGCAGCCAGAGATGATATCCTTCATTGCAGGCAAGCCAAACTGCTGGTGGTGGTATGTCTTCAGTGTAGGCAAGCCTAAGGACTTTCAACTGAAACAAAAAGCCTTTGAACCAGTAGAGATATTCATTCTCAGAGAACTAATTTGAGATACGAATATGCCTGTCGTTTCTTTGAAGGACAAATTGAAGTTGTTGTGTCTCCCTTTCTTGCCAAGGTTATAGTATTTGTATTGATTGTTTCTGAATGTAAAAATGTCATGTTTTCGTAGATTTGCAAGTGTAGTTTAGTTTTGGTCAACAGATTGTTGATTCAAGTTGTTTAGTTTAGCTTAATATAATTTGGTCTTTACGTTCAAAGTTGTAGCGGTACTGACGTATACATGTTTGATG